>NC_142008.1:5958319-6195904 GCF_049901715.1 Pseudonaja textilis
TCAATTTTGCAAGGTTTTGCAAATTGTCAACAACATGAGCATGAAGAAACCCAACTGGGTTTCGTTAAACTGTTTGAAGGCCTACTTAGTAGCTCTTTTCTTCTCAATTGGGCAATTCTCTTTCTTCCAAACTTCTAATTTGTGATAGACGTCTTTTCTGCAGATGTCTATTCTGGAAGGGGACGGGTGGAGCTCCAAATGTCTATTCTGGAAGACCAAGAGAGGGAGAGGGAGAGGAGGAGGAAGAAGATGGAGAAAGAAGGAAGAAGGAAGAGAAGAAGGGGAGGAAGAAAGGAAGAGGAAGGGGAAAGGAGAAAAGGAGAAAGAGAAGAAAAACGCTTAGAAAGCGGGACATGGATTTGTAAATGAACCTCATCACAGAGTAATTACACATTGATGTCTCAGTGTTATAATTGCCCCATACACTCTGCAAGGTGACTAAAGGGTGAGAAAATCATATATTTACTTCCCATAGTAATGCACTGTATATGGTAATTACTCTGCCTTTCCTTGGCACTTAAGCTATCAATGAATGTCCCCCAATTATCACATTTCTAAAGGAGCCCTACATGGAGGTGATCCATTGCCAGGAATTTAAAGCTTTAGATCTGCAGTTCTTTAATAGTTTTAGGCATAAGCTGTCATTATTGACAAGTGTGTATTGCTGAAAGAACACCGAGATACAGCCTCAGGGCCTTTATATTGTTAATTCTTTGCAACTTATCTTCAAAATGTTAGGTCTGCTCCATGGGGTCCAGAAGGACTGCAGAAAGAGTCAAAAAAGGCAAGATGGAGGCTGTGATAATCCAGTTGTGGTTGTTATCATCAAAATTTTTTAACTCCATTCCTTTTGTGGAAGGCCCTAGTTTGGCCCTTTTAAACAGAGGTTTAAAGGTAGTTTAGAAGTAGAGGTAATCCTTGGCTTTTGCTTAGTGTCTGTTTGAAATTACAATGCCACTGCAAAAAAGTGACCATTTTTTACACTTACAAATGTTGCAGCATCCTCATGGTCAAATGATTAAAGTTCAAAGGCTTGGTAGTTGGCATGTATTTATGATGGTCACAGTGATCATGTGATCACTGTCAACTCAAAAATATTTCTCTGGTCTTTTAGAGTTGTCAGCAGAAAGGGAGTGGGGAATGCAATGCATACCTTTCATAGATAATTTCTAGGCTGCCAAAGCTTCTGGCGCGCAAGATTATTAGCATGATTGATGACTCTTGGCTATGGATGTGTCCCATTGGAGAATATACATCCAGGGGTGGGGGGAAGACCAGGGTCAAGGGGGAAATGAAGGATGTGTCTCAGAGTAAGCTGCACCCAGGTGGCACAGCCATGTTCACTCCAAATAAATGATTTTTTTAAACTCTGAGAGATGTGGCTAGAGATTTGAATGAGGGTGGATTGTCAGAGCCCTGACAATCACATTTTGTGACCTTCTGACAAGCAAAGTCAACGGGGAAGCCAGTTTCACTTAACAACCATTTTACTAACATCGACTGTAATGAGTTCTCTTAACAATTGTGGCAAGAAATAGGGCAAAGATCAGTTAACGCTGTCTCACTTAATTTTGGGCTCAATTGTGGTGATAAGTAAAGGACTACCTGTAACAAGACAGAAAAGGCTTCTAAATAATTTAGTCTGATATTTCTCTCACCCGAGGAAGTCAATGATGTTTTGAATAAACTAATACTGTACATAACGACTCTTGCAAATTGAAATTCTCTGGAATCAGGCCACTGAATTAAAAGAAAAGGGTCAGAGAAAATAAAGAGTGCTTTTTTTTTCTACTGTGGTGGTTTTATTGATCTGATTTGAAGCTGTCGTAAACCACCAGATGCCCTTATAGAGTTGGGTGTACATAAACTTATAACAGGGCACAGGTGGATAAAATCTCCTTGACATAAACATATGGACAAAATTAGAGGGGAAAGTGTGGCCCCTTTTTGAGGGGTGAGAAATGCCCCCACTAAAAAAAAAAAATTCATCTGGGATCTTCTTCATACAGCACTGCATGGGGGAAAGAAATAATGCAGACCTCAGTCAGTCATTTCATTTATTTACACCCCATCTTTATTATTTTGTTTTATAAACAACTTAAAATGGTGAACATAGCTTCCTCATCCTATTTTCCCCACAACAACTTTGGAAGGTGTGCTGGGCTGATAGAGAAGGACTGTCCCAAAGTAGCCAATTGGCTTTTGTGCCTAAGGCGGGACTAGAACTCACCGTCTCCTGGGGATTGGCCCAATGTCAACTCCGCCGGCTTTGAAGTTTAAGGCAGGACTAGAACACAGTGCCTCCTGGTTTTTAGCCTGGTGTCAACCACTAGTCTAAACTGGTCTATGTCTTCATACATGCGTACATACATACAATTTAGAGGCCACCCAACAAGCTGTAAATTTTGGAGGCTTACAAGGAAAGTGTGAGGAAAAAAAAATACCGTATTTCCCCATGTATAAGCCACCCCTTTTTTCCAAAATTTTCAAGCCCAAAAGTAGGGGGTGGTATATACAAGCAGGTACACTTTTTATACGTGAAAATGCATAAAATAATAAAGTAGGAATAAACTGGTTTTCCAGCAGTATGCTATACTTTTTTGTAAAAATTGTAAGTGATGATACGAATACGAAAGTGCGAGGCACGATAGAAATGCATACGCTAGGCATCGCCTGAATGCTTCGCTCCTACTCTGGTTCCGATGCGTAGATTGCTGCGTCGCCCGCACCGCTTCGGCGCCATGACCGAAGTTGTAGATCTAGACGTCGAATTTTGTTTCTTTGTAAATTTTCTTTCTTCATAACTTGTTTCTCTAATAAAATATTTTTTCAAAACTTCACAGTCCAAAATTGGGGGGTGGCTTATACAAAGGGGTGCTTATACATGGGGAAATACGGTAGCAAAAAGGAAAAAGCACAACAGAATGGAAGGAAGCGGCGTTTGATGTTTAGGTCTTTCCTGACCATTTTTGGTGTGGAAACTGGAGGAGCATACCTTAGGACGTTAATTTTATTAATTTTATTTTATTTATTATCAGACTTCTACGCTGGTCATCTCATCAAGACAACTCTTTCTCTGTTTATTATTAGAAATTTTCCAATTACATTCCTATCACACTGCCTCTTTATAGAAGGAACATGCGTGCCAACACAGACAAATGGGGGCATCCCAGGGAGATTTAAAAAAATAAATAAAAATCAAGACAGACCCCCATATTCCTGTAGTTGAAACTGCATTCCCTTTTAGATGCATAAGGGGGGGGGGGAACGGACGTCATTCGCATGTGCGCCATTTTGAATTCTTCGACCCTGTTGCCAAAAGGATCGGTCCCAACAGACTCAGGTCATCATTTGCCTTTCTTTTTAAAAAAAATATGTTTTAATTGTTTTATATCATACATTTTTTTTCTATGTTGAGCAATGTGCTCTCTAGGTGTCCAAGGTGTTAACATACAAACATCACCGTCACCATTCTGATCATATGTGTGTGTGTGTGTGTGTGTGTAAACAAATATGCAATAATATATAAACAAATACGATAACATCAATCATATTACAACATATATTATCTTCCATTATAGTATCAATTATATAACCGTCAGAAATATTTACTCATCGGTTTTTCTTTCTCCTAAAAACCATATTTCACCTAATTCCACTCTTCTAACCTCAATACCTGTCATTTAATCATTTATAGAATAGTTCCAATGTTATGAAATAGTCTGAATCTTCTTTGCCTTTAATTTTTAAGGTTAACATATCCATCTCTGCACATTACAGAATTTTTTTGATTATAATATCGTCTGCAGGGGTTTCTGGGTTTTTCCATCATTGCGCATATGCAATCCTAGCTGCTGTTAGGATGTGTAGAACCAGATATATGTTACTCTTATTGCAATTTCCTGGAATCATACCCAACAAAAATGCCTCAGGTTTCAGATCTATCTGTTGTCTTATCATATTTTCCAGCCATGTGTGTATTTTCTTCCAGTATTTTTTGGCTTTCTAAAGGCCTCTAATGGAGTAAATATAACAGGATTCTCATCCTTTCCTCCCTGTTTTATATGATGCTTTCTAGTACTCCTGTTTGTTTTTTGTCCTTTTTACTGGGCGAAAGGCCATGCTTTCTAGCACAAGGCCTACTTTTATTTTCATTGTCCAAGTAAGCATTGGGAGTGGAGAGGCATTGTTGGAAATGAAAGAGAACCCCAGCAGCTGGCACATAATTGCTCTGGAGGAAGTGAAGTCCCATGGGAGAGTTTCCAGCATTTGGAAGAAATCGGAGAGGAAGTTTAGTTTAGTTTACTTTATTGTCATTGCACCTCATACAACGAAATCAAACACCATCTTCATTGCACATCAGGACCATGAAAATAAATACAAACACACATCCTTCACCCTCCGCACATTGAACTGAAACCCCGCAACACTGCACTATACAGCAGAATTCAAAAGAACTACTGCCCTGGGATAGAAGCTGTTTTTCAGCCTATTTGTCCTTGTTTTTATTATTAGGAATAAAGGAAGGAAGCCAGAAGAGATCCAAGTGGCTAGAGACTGTCACTGGTGCACCAGAAGGTCCTTCCCAGAATGCCAGAAAGACAGGGGAACCTGGAGCAAGGCAAGGATGTCATCGGATCATGAAGTGACTTTGCAAATAAACATCAGCAAAAGCGAAGGTCTTGTTTTTTAACAAATAAAAATAAAGTGTTTTGTCAGAATAGAATAGAATAGAATAGAATAGAATAGAATAGAATAGAATAGAATAGAATAGAATAGAATAGAATAAATATTGGAAGGAATGGAATAGAATAGAATAGAATGGAATGGAATGGAATAGAATAGAATAGAATAGAATAGAATAGAATAGAATAGAATAGAATAGAATAGAATAGAATAGAATTCTTTATTGGCCAAGTGTGATTGGACACACAAGGAATTTGTCCTGGTGCAAATGCTCTCAGTGTACATAAAAGAAAAGATACATTCATCAAGAGTCGAGAATCATAAGGTATGATGCTTAATAATAGTCATAGGGTACAATAAGCAATCAAATCATACTAGGAAACAGTCAATATAAATCGTAAGGATACAAATGACAAAGTTACAGTCATACAGTCACAAGTGGGAGGGGATGGATGATAAGGAGTGATGAGAAGATTAACAGTAATAGTAGTGCAGACTTTGTAATAGTTAAACAGTGTTGAGGGAATTATTTGTTTCTCCAATTCTCCAATTCTCCAATTCTCATTCTCTAATTATAATTAATAATTCTGATTTTCTAATTCTGACTTCTCTAATTCTCCCCCCATCCCCCAGATATGGTATTCAGCAGGTTCTGACCTGTTCTGGAGAACCGGTAGCGGAGATTTTGAGTAGTTCAGAGAACCAGCAAATCCCATCTCTGACTGGAGATTTTACAGTTTCCTTCCCCTGCCACGCCCACTAAGCCACACACCCCAGAACTGGTAGCAAAAAATTTTTTGAATCCCACCACTGCTCTCCCCTTCTTTATCTTTCAAATACCCATAGCATTCAATGAAAGAAAATATGTATATGTATATATTATATATGGATTTATATGCATAATATCTGGGTGCAATATCACATTTTGACATATTTCCATTTTTTACTTAATGGCTCATTTCTTCAGTAAAATCTGCCGTTGGATTGCGAAAGCATCCATTCCCTTGTATTTTTTTGGTTTAATCTCCAACTGCTGAAGACTTACTTCATATATTTTTCCTGCTTGTCTCAGTGATCAGGACACCTGAGATTAGGGCCATAAACCAGAACAGTCATTAAACAAGTAATCGCGTGATCACACTTGATTTTACAATCTTTTTTTGCAGAAGTTGTTTTCTTCAGTGGTACTTTTTGTAAAAAAAAACAAAAAAACACTGAAAATGACATGACTGAGGGACACTGCAAACAGCTGTAACTGTGAGCCGGTTGCCATGCACTGAACTACAATCACGTGGCTGCAGGCTATATTGTGTGTGCAGCCAGAACTAGATTTTAAATAGCTCTGGGAAGTCTATCATAACTTTGAAGGATCACTAACTAAAAAGTAAAGAGTCCCTGCTTTACAGCCCCTCTAAGCAGTTTACAGAGTCAGCCTATTGCCTCCAACAAACTCAGTCTTCCTTCCCACTGAAGTGGTACCTATTTATCTACTGGCATATGCTTGCTTTCAAAGCTAGTAGGGGGCAGGAGGTGGGGTGAGGATGGAAGATCACTCTTTCTCCTGGTGCTCGGGTCTCAGACCTGGACTGCTGGCTTTCCAGCCAACAAACCCAGCATCTTAACTTCTGATCCACCGTGTCTCTCTCAGTGACTGGTCCTTAAGTGAGGACTTCCTGCGGAGGTGGTATTCAGCTGGTTCTGACTAGTTCTGGAGAACCGGTAGCAGAAATTTTGAATAGAGAACTGCCAAATACCACCCCTGATTGGCTCCACCCCCATCTATTCTCCGCCTCCCATTGAGTCCCAGCTGATTGGCTGAGTCTTCTTTGGTTGCCCTGCACAGGAGAACAGAGCTGGAAAGCAGGTTAGTGGGGTAGGGAAAGAATGGGGATTTTGCAGTATCCTTCCCCTGCCACGCCCATCAAGCCACACCCACAGAACCAGTCAGTGGTGGGATTCAAAATTTTTTTTACTAGTGGTTCTGTGGGCATGGCTTGGTGGGTGCGGCAGGGGAAGGATACTGTAAAATCTCCAGAGGTGGTATTTGCTGGTTCTCCATACTATTCAAAATTTCTGCTACCGGTTCTCCAGAACTGATCAGAACCTGCTAAATACCACCTCTGAAACCAGTAGTAAAAATTTTTTGAATCCCACCACTGACTTCCTATCTATTGGAAGTTCCTATCTATTTCTTGAATGATTATATTTTAAAATCTGCAGAATGATTATATTTCAAAATCTGTCTGCCCAGCACTGAGACCACTCTGGAAATTACCAACAGCAATATGTTATGGGCCATGACTCATATATTTTTCTATGACTTCTACTAAAGCTGACTTTTTGCAGTGGCCTTCAGGGATTAGAAACCCTTTCTGATGCTTATCTTTTTGGGATTGGATGTTTGCCTTTAGCATCATTGGCATTTAGTAATTATCACAGTCATGGTCATCTAATTATCCTTTCAAGGTTTGTACCCTGAAAAGGAACTTTAAGAGTATTTCAAATTAAATCAAATTGAATATTTTGAGTTTCACTGAAAACAGGCAGATTAAAAACCACAACAAACCATTTAGTGCCACATTAGTGGAATTCTGCAAATCCTTTTTTCAGGGGTTCCAAATCTTGCGCTTGGCAACGTCATTAGGGTTACATAAAAACTCCTGCAGCACAAAACTTTGAAAACTCCTGCACCTGCAATGGAAACCAGACATTTTTTTTTTCCTTTTAGGACTACTGGAGAGAATAACAGAATTGGAAAGGAAAAATAGAATATAGGATGATAGGATTGAAGGGATCACGGAAGTCTTCTAGTCCAACCCAAAGCTCTAGAGGAAACTTATACCATTTTGGAGAAATGGCTGTCCAATCTCTTCTTGAAAACTTCCAGTGTTGGAGCATTCACGATTTCTGGAGGGAAGTTGCTCCGCTTATTAATTATTCTCACTTTTAGGAAATTTCTCATTTTCAGGTTACTTCTCTCCTTGATTAGCTTCCGTTTGTTTCTTGTCTTAGCTTCAGGTGCTTTGAAGAATAGCTTGACTCCCTCTGCTTTATGGCAGCCTCTCAAATATTGGGAGACAAAGAACAGGGGAAACGTGGAACTTTGTTATTATATGTGACAATAATATAGGCTCAAACATGTAAAGAAGCACCAACTCTTACAAGAGAAGAATGGATGGATAAACTAATACAACTGACAGAGATGGCAAAGTTAACTCTTCTGATTAGGGAAAAGAATATAACTTTTGCTTTACTTGGAAATTGCTTTTTGAACTTTTGCTCAAAAGAAATAAAATGAATTTTTGATGTGCAGTTTTAAACAGGTTGTTGTAGAAATGGCTAGCCTTTATTATCTTTATATAAGTAAAAAGTTGATGTTATAATTTTATTATGTAACTTACTGTCCTGGAAAAAGTTTGAAGTCACTGCATTTTTTTCTTTTCTCTTTCTTACTTTATTTTCCTTCACTTTTTTCCTTAGCCTTTCCCCCATGTCTTTATTTTCATTTATATTTTATATTAAGGAAACAATAATAACAAAAAATTACTAAAAAATAAGAAGCTCTTGTACCAATGATGTTATTCCATAGAATAATGAATATATTTCATCATAGCCCTGCAATTTGACTTTCCTGGAATTCTCTTCATTTCATTTCATTAGTTCCATTATTTCCAATTTGGTTCTAGCAGACAGCTCTATATGTCTTGCAATTGCAGACTTGGAAAATTGTTGAAGAGGACCTAGGTTTTTCCAGTAATTCTTATATATAATAACAAGCAATTGCAGCTGCTTTCCAAACCTAGCCCTCTCACATCGACGTAATTTTAAGATGAATAAAATGCATATATTCGTCCTTTTGAGTTCTGGGCTATATAATTTAACCTCTCAAAATTTTATTAAACCACGCAGTATTGAGTGGAAATTACAGGGAGGCATAAGGGCAACTTCTTAGATGGAAAACTATTCAGCTCACAAAAGAATACATCATTATATAATCCATAATAACTTCAAAATTGCGATTCCAAATGCCACAAAGTTGTTTTTTCTATGATAGATGAAAGGTTCCCTCCAAAAACCATATTTCAAAATTGTTCAGATGCAGTTTTATTATGGTTTTTATGGCTAGATGCCTTTCTATCAGTCTCATCATTTCAATGGAAAAAAAACAATCTTTTTGTGTGGGGGGTGGGTGGGTTGTTTTTGTTAAAAAGAAATTCACTAGTGAAGAGAATTTAAGTGCACTTCCCTGGGTTTGGAGATGACATTGCTAGAACATCTTTCACCAGTATGGATGTTCTCCCAGCTAATATGGAGGCTGGGTTGTCCAGTCTACCACTCAGCCTTGATAGAAAGATGAAGGAACACATTTAACAGCCTACCAACAGCAGCTGAGGCAGACCTTCTGAGCCTAGCCAAAAAAAGTCACTAAACTCAGGTTTCATAGTCCCCCAAATGTTGCAAGGAACTTTGACATCTATATTTCACCCTTTTCTCTTGGTTTAGATCAACTCCAGGTTATTCCAGACCACAACAGTTTGTGATGGAGAATATAGAGGTATCTCCATGCTTCCTATAATTTTCAGAATCACATCCAGAATAACAGAGTTGGAAGGGACTTTGGACCAGAGGGGGTATTCAGCGGGTTCTGACCAGTTCTGGAGAACCGGTAGTAGAAATTTTGAGTAGTTTGGAATCCCACCTCTGACTGGCCCCACCCCCCTCTATTGTCCGCCTCCCATTGAGTCTCAGCTGATTGGTTGGGCCTTCTTTTGTTGCACTGCACAGGAGAACGGAGCTGGAAAGCAGGTTAGTGGGGTGGGGAGGGAATGGGGATTTTGCAGCATCCTCCCCCTGCCACGCCCACAGAACTGGTTGTAAAAAAAAATTGAATCCCACCACTGGTTGGGACCTCCCCAGTTATGTGATTTTTGCTTCAGCCATGTAACAGCCAGGCTGCAGTTAGAGCTGTTTGCATCTCCCTCAATCACATGACCACATTTTACGATGGTTTTGCTGAAAAGTATCATTTGTTTTCAGCAAAAACACACCCATAACAAAGCATCTGTTTGTTTAATAACTGCAGTATTCACTTGACAACTTTGGATCATTTCAATGACAAATTTTGAGTAGTTTGGAATACCGCCTCTGACAGGCCCCGCCCCCATCTGTTCTCTGCCTCCCATTGAGTCTCAGCTGTTCGGCTGGATCTTCTTTTGTTGCCCTGCATAGGACAACAGAGCTGGAAAGCAGGTTAGTGGGGTGGGTAAAGGGAATGGGGATTTTGCCGCAACCTTGTCCCAGAAGTGGGGAGGGAATGGAGATTTTATAGTATCCTTCCCCTGCCATGCCCACCAAGTCACAGCCCGTCCACCAAGCCATGCCCACAGAACTGGTAGTAAAAAAAATTTGAATCCCACCACTGCTTTGGATGTCTTCTAATCCAACCCTTTGCTCTGGCAGGAAATTCTATACCATTTCAGACAAATGGTTATGCAATCTCTTCTTAAAAGCATCCAGTGATGGAGAACCCAGAGCTTCTGGAGGAAAGCTGTTTCACTGATAAATTGTTCGCGCTGTCAGGAAATTTCTCCTAAGTTCTAACTTGCTTCTCTTCTTGAAATAGTTTCCACCCATTGCTTCTTATTCTGCTTTCAGAATTGCTTGACTCCCTCTTCTTTGTGGCAGCCCCTGAGATACTGGAATGGTGTATACCTCATCCTTCTTTTCATTAAACCAGACATACTCATAATTCCTGTAACCGTTCTTTATATGTTTTAGCCTCTAGCCCCTTAATCATTCTTTGTCACTCTTCTCTGCACTCTTTCTAGAGTCTCAACGTTGTTGGTTTTTTTACATCGTGGTGACCAAAACTGGATGCAGTATTCCAGGTGTGGCCTTACCAAGGCATTATAAAGAAGTATTAAACTTCTCGTGATCTCTGTTGATGCAGTGTAGGACTGCATTAACTTTTTCGGAAGCTGCAATACACTCCTGGCTCATAAAGGGATTGTCCACAAGATCCATTTCACACTAATTACTATTGAGCCAGGTACCACCTGCCTATGCATTTTGTTTTTCTTGCCTAAATGTAGAACCTGACTTTTTTCACCATTGAGTTTCTTTTTGTTAGATAGCGCCCAGTGTTCGAGTCTGTCAAGATTCTTCTGTATCTTAAGCCCATCTTCTGGAGTGTCAGCTATTCCTGCCAGCTTGGTGTCGTCTGCAAATTTGATGCATTCCCAATCTATCCCCTTGTCCAAGTCTTTGATGAAGATATTGAAGACTGCTGGAGCCTTGGCGTACTCCACTACATACTTTTAACAATGGGGACAGCATCTCTGATCTTTTACAATGAGAACGTTGTGACGGTCATATGACCAACCCAATTTGATGACACTTTTTTTATAGTATTCCTTAAACAAACATGGCAGTTTTTAAGTGAACCAACAGTTTGCTATGGGGATGGTTTTGCAAAAATTAGAAATATTGGTTTTCAGCACAACCATCGTTAAAATGCTACACGGAACATGGAACACAGCAAAGAGTCATAATTGTGACTGAGTTCTTGAAGTTTGGTCATAGGGTAGCAGAGGGAGGAGCTATCATATTTTTGATTCCGAGTTAAAAACACTCACAAGACAGGTCCATAATTTTGAACAGTTGCTAAGCAACTCTTAATATGGGGGCATCTGGAGAGAGGTGTTTAAAAAAAAAATACTTGGGATGGTGGCCCTGACTGCATGATTGAAGACCCCTCCCCTTTTTATATGTGTGATAAATGTCAAAAAGAATGGGGTTTTGATCGTGGGGTCAAAGTTGCCCTCCTGAATTTTTGGACAATACTTCCAGCCCCCGGTGGGGCGGTGGGGGCGGGGGGAGGCGGGGAGGGGTATCACCCATGGTCAGGAAGGACATCATAAAGCTGAGATCACCTTGCTCTAAGTCAAGAGTTGACATATTTGCGGTGTTTCTACATCAGGGCAAAGCCAAATCACCCTGATTTATATCCGATTAAGGATCTCTCTGCTTTGGGGTGATCTCGGGAGCATTAACCTGACATCTCAGTTCAAAGGCAGAAATGGAACAGCTGCTCTCCAAGGGGGCCACATTATATAGCTGAAAAGGTCAGGTTTGGGCAGGCTGAAAAGGCCACGGAGCAAATAAATAGACCGACTGCCTCGTTTCATATGTGCCTCTGATGCTCCGGCCAACAGCCATGACCGCAGCTGGGACATTATTTTTTTCTCTCTCCCGTTGACCTTATACATCATCATTTACCAAGCATTAGGCTCAGAAACTATTGTCACAAGAGGAGAGCGAGGGAAAACAGCCCACCCTCAAGCACCACGGCCCACATTTTGTCATCAAGTCCTTTGTATTTCTGCAACATGGATGAAGAAGAACATGTTGATATGGTCCATTGAGCCAGAAGGTGCCTCGTTTGCTTAAATACAGGTAGTCCTCGACTTACGACCATGATGGAGCCCAAAATTTATGTCGCTGAGTGAGACATTTGTTAAGCAAATTCTGCCCCGTTTTATGACTTTTCTTGCCGCCATTGTTGTCAATCCCTGGAATTGTTGTGTCAGTAACATGGTGGAGGAGTAAATCTGGCTCCCCCATTGCTTGTCAGAAGGTTGCAAAAGGTGATCATAAAACCCTACGACTCTGCAAACGTCATAAATATGAATCAGTTGCCAAGCAGGTTTTGATCATTGTGACCACTGGGATGCTACAACAGTCGCAAGTGTGAGAACCAGTCCTAAGCCACTTTTTTCAATGCCATTGTAACTTTGAACTAAATGAACTAATAGCATGTCGAGGGTTACCTGTACAGCATTGGAGGTTGTGAAATCTTAGTCTCACAAGGCTTTTAAGAAGTTTGACAGTCACCTACCCAGAGGTGGTATTCAGCAGGTTCTGACCGGTTCTGGAGAACCAGCAAATACCCCCTCTGACTGGTCCTGCCCCCATCTATTCTCCACCTCTCATCGAGTCCCAGCTGATCAGCTGGATCTTCTTCGGTTGCTCTGCACAGGAGAACGGAGCTGGGAAGCAGGTTAGTGGGAATAGGGATTTTACAGTGTCCCTCCCCTGCCATGCCCACCAAGCCACACCCACAGAAGCGGTAGTAAAGAAATTTGAATCCTACCACTGCACTTCCCTATCAAGGTGATTTAATTGGTTTTCCTGCTTATCAGACCAAATCATGTGACTCCAACTCCCAGAATTCCACAGACAACTATTCTGGGGTCTCATGAAATCCATACATTTTCCAGCGCCAAGGCTGAGAAATGGTGGGCAAGATGATTTTTATCGTCTCTTGAAATTCTGCAATTCTACAATTCTGTAATAATTGTGCCTCCTTCAGCAAAGTGAGTAGTAGCTTTGTCTAAGGGAGACATTTGGTGTCTCATGTGGCATATAATGAACTACGAGGAGAAACAGAAAACATTGATTCTGAATGAATCTATTAAGGTTGTGTTTTTTTTTAAAGTGGGGGTGTGCCCCAAGGAATTACTAAATAACATTAGAAGGACATCTTGATTTGCCAAAGTAAATTGCTGATATGAATTGCTTGTCAACATTTAAGTTAGCATTTTTTTGATAAAGGGCAAGGAATAAAATCTTTGAGTGATGATTAAACAATTCAGAGTTCTAAAATAGAAAAGCGTAAATTTCCCAACCTGTCCTTTCCTTCCCTTGTTTTCTTACCATTAATTTTAAAATAAAATAAAATTTACTGGTGGGGGGAATTCCAAAAGGTAGTATTGCATGGGAAACATTCACCGGTTCCAGGAAACAGATATATACAAATATCACAGCGGCTGTAATTTAGATGACCAGCCATGCTGCCAACTTGGCATCACCCTGGGGCATTGTGAGAAACATAAAAGTAGGTTCAGTTTGGGGATTGGGGACTGGGTTTTATTTTTAGTACTGTCTGTTTTACTACTGCAAAGGATTCTTATTTATTTCTTTGTTTATTGCTGTAATTTATGTGCATCTCGGCTTGGGGAAAGAGTGGGTTTTAATACGCAAAATAGCAAGATTCGCTAAAAGCTGCAAAACCCCAAACAATAGTGATAGTACTAATAATTTGTTTTCCATCTGTTAACACAGTGAGGAAAAGGGAACCAACAGCAACTAATTGCACCATTATGAGATGGTTGGCGTACAGATAAAGTCAAACACAGGTAGTCCTCAACTTACAACCGTTTAGTTAGTGATGATTTGAAGTTACCAAAGAATTGAAAAAAAGCAACTTTTGAGCAGTCCTTACATTTATGACTATCTTTGCATTCCCATGGTCACATGATTAAAATTCTGGCAACAGGCATGTATTTACAACGGTTGGCAACAGGCATGTATTTACAATGGTTGCAGTATCCGAGAGTCACATGATTGCGACTTGCCCAGCTTTCAATAAGCAAAATCAACAGGGGAAGCCGGATTCACTTCATGACCATGTGATTTGCTTAACAACTGTGCAGGCATGGGCTTCGAAAAAATTAACAACCGGTTCTCTGCCCGATTGCTGGGTGGGCGGGGCCATGGTAGGAGGTGAGGCCTAGTTGGGAGCATTTTTGTCCTCCCTGCGCTCTGGAGGCCTTCTGGAAGCCAGAAACAGGCCCGTTTCCGGCCTTCTGAAACTTCCGGGAGTCCTTTTTTTTTAACCGCCCCGAGCCTCCACAGAGGCCCTGCGCTTACCTGCAATCCAAAATGGGCCACACGGGGACTCCTGGGAGAGACAGGGTGGGGTGGGCAGGGCCAGCCAAGGGTGGTATTTGCCGGTTCGCTGAACTGGCTGTAAAATTAACAACCGGTTCACCCAAACCAGTGCGAACCAATAGCAGCCCACCCCTGCAACCGTGGCAAGAAAACTCATAAAAATGGGCATGACTTACTTAACAACCATCTCATTTTGGCACTGGAAGTCACTGGACCCACCTGTGCTCATAAGTCAAAAGCTACAGATTGAGGTATAGTTAGTCCTCAACTTGTAACAGTTTGCTTAGTGACTCTTCAAGATTACAACAGCACCCAAAAAGTGACTTATGACCATTTTTCACATTTACAACTATTGTAACATCCCCACGGTCACATGATCAAAATTTGAACACTTGGCAACTGAGTCAAATTTATGACGGTTGAAATGTGATCATTTTTTGTGACCTTCTGACAAGCAAAGTCAATGGGGAAATCAGGTTCACATAACAATCACGTTACTCACTTTACAACTGCCATGATTCACTTAACAATTATGGCAAGAAAGGTCATAAAATGGGGAAAAATTGTCTTAACAACTACTATTACTTAGCAACAGAAATTTTGGGCTGAACTGCTGTCATATATTGATCACTTCCTATACCATAAATGTAATTATATAACTAAATAAAATGATTACTTCAGGGACCAGGCGAATCAGTGAAGTCAAAATTATGTCTTCAGTTGCATACAACTAATCCTTGACTTATGACCACAATTAAGCCCGAAAATTTCATTACTAGGGAAGTCAGTTGTTAAGTGAGTTTTGCCCCATTTTATGACCTTTCTTGCTACAGTTGTGTGATGACCCAGAGTATCTCAGAAATATAACAAAACCCAAAATGTAACTAAAAGTCCTTCAATGCCTTCAACTTGGCTTCACTGTTTAATTGTTCACAGTGGAGGAGTAAACTATTTTCAAAATAACATTTCAAAGGAAAGAAACACATTTCAAATTCAAAGAGCCGATAACGAAGAAAAAACCAGAAACAAAACCGCATTGAATAAAGTTCCACGACAGACCAGGATAGATAATTGCCAACTTCAGGAAGATAACCAGGGACAGTCCATTGGAAGAACGCCGACCAAGATAAACCTTCTTTAGGAATAAAACACTAATTTGTCTCCAGCGTCTGTTAGCACGCAGGTCCAAACTCTTATGCAGATCTCACACGTGCAACCCATGAAGAGGATCATGGCCCTCTCCTCCCAAGTAGACCATGTTTTACCCTGATCCTCTCCTCCCTGGATGCCCTAGGAGGGAGAAGGGATGGGCCTGGGTCCTCCTCTGACTGCTCAGAGTCAGTCTCCGCCAGGGGCATGACAAGTTGTTAAGTGAATCGCTGCAGTTCTTAAGTTGATAACACAGTTGTTAAAGGGAATCTGGCTTCCCTGTTGTGGTTCATCGGCAGCCGGTGCGGACAGCAGAGGTATCGGATGGTGAGGACAAAAGGGAACCAGTCAGGGAGTCTGGAGAGGACTTGGATGAGGGTCTTGCATCTGATGCAGGGATAGGCTCAGGAGCATCCGGGAGTGGGGTGCTGCCTTTGGAGCTTTTGGAGTCTGGCAGCAGCGAAGCAGAGGACCCAGGGGAGCCTATTCCCAGTGTGTGTGTGCACAGAGCTTCTAGAAGGCCTGAGAAGCTGAAGCAGAAGGGGTGACTCGGGAGTAAGGCTGGGAGGAGACTGCCCTTCCCATAAGGGATAAAAGTCAGACCTCAATGACGAATCCTTTGCAGGAAGCAAAGTAGTTCAATAGATTCTGAGTCTTTCTTGAAGCTCTGTGTATTCTGGTCGTTTTTTTTTTTCTTCTGGTACTGTTATAATTAATTTGGATACTTCTGTTTTTGGCAGAAGTCCACAGCACTGACAGGCATGTGCTTATCTGTTTAAATTAGTTTTGGCTCTGAATTAAAATAATTCTCAGCATTGCATTAAAATAGGTTTTGCTTTTGAAACAAGTTTGTGTTTAATTACGTTTGATGAAGCCTGGGTCAGAACATAAGTAGAGGACTATATGTCGTAGTGGTCTTGACTTTTTTTCTTTTTCTTTTTTGACACCTCTTAGCAAATGCTTCCCTTTGTGGAAATCTTGCATTTTTAGCCAACGTATACAAACCAAACGTAAAATGATTCAGCTCGTAAATTGATCATATGTTCACTTTGTGGCATTAAAAACAAGGCAGGGGGGGCGGAGATTCCACATTCTTTTCTCCCGCCAACCTGTTTGTGTAACCACCGGTGCATTGTTTGGCTGTGAGGTAAAGAAATACTTTAATAACAACCAGGCTAAATTTGCTGCAGCCTCCCTATCAATTATTCCTTGGATTAATGATTGCTTTGAAAAGAATGACAAGGGCTTTTATTGATGAAGTCCAACGATTATTACAGAAAGATGGATGGATAGAAAAGGCCGTGCTTCTGGGAGATTGATCACTGGAGAAAGAATTAAAACTGGCCCGCCAACAAGATGCTCTTATTTTTAAAATAGAGAGGGGAATTTGAGAAAGATTAACCGTCTGGGCTGTAATCCCTCACCTGGTGACAACCACCACCTCCTCAGATCTTTGCGCTAGTTCAATCACCGTTTTAGGTAAGATCTAGCTGCGCGATGAATGCAATGAACTCAGATATGGATCATGAGCTGAATTTGAAGCCACAAATATTAAAGCAGCTTTAATGGTAGTCGTGAAATCACCAAATGAAGGAAAATAATAATTCCATTGTATTCTGCTTTGGTTGGACAGATGTCCCAGCTTAAAGGCTGTGTGTCTAGGGAGATTCTCAGTTGTGGTTATCCCAAAGGTGCTTTTTAAAGAGGCAACTGGGCTTCCTTTGTTTTTCCTTGAAAATATTTTGCTTCTCATCTTCGAAAGAAAGAAAGAAAGAAAGAAAGAAAGAAAGAAAGAAAGAAAGAAAGAAAGAAAGAAAGAAAGAAAGAAAGAAAGAAAGAAAATCCAACTTTGCTTCTTCTTTTTTTCCTTGAAAAATTTTAATTTATTCAAAGGTTAAAATGCAAAACACCAAAATATTTTTTTTAAAAAAAACAATAACACAAAAGACATTAACAAAAAAATGTCCTAAAAAACACAAATGGACATAAATATCCTTCCTAGTTGAATTCTGATTAATATAATACAGCAATGTTGGTTTCTGACCCTTTGCAAAACAGGCCAAAAGAATTTTAAACTGTTAAGCAACTAAATCTTCTTACAAATTGTTAGCCTGTCATCGATAAAATATATTAATAACAATCCAGCTTTGCTTCGGACTGAACTAAAGAAGCCTCTTGGATGAGAAGCGAAACATCTTCAAGGAAAAACAAAGACCAGTCCAGTTGCCTCTCAAAAAAATAAAACATCTTTGAGTTAAAGATTGTGTTCCTCTCTGGACTGTGGACAATAAAACCATCCAGACAATCTGTGACAATGCAACGAAAGGCCTCAGGGCTAATCTGAGAACTAGAAGCTAAACTTTACAATTGCTAAATAGAGATTAGGGGTATTAGGAGGTATTCTTAATCCTTAGAAAGACAAGCGAGGCCAGATCTGATCATCCTCTTCAAGTATCTCAACTGGGGGCAAGGGCTTCAGACAGTAGCAGGATTCAAATAGTTTGATAACTGGTTCTCTGCTCTAATGAGTCCTTCCAACAACCAGTTGGCTAAACTGCTCATAAAGTTAACAACCCGTTCTCTCAAACAGGTGCGAACCTACTGAATTCCACCGCTGGCTTCAGGGATCTTCATCTGACAATGCAGGACTCATAGAAAGGGATTTTCAAATACTGCAGAGCAGGTTCCCACTGAATTTTATACACATTTATTCATAACAAAGTAGTAGTCCTCAAGTTACAACCTCAAATGAGCCCAATATTTCTGTTGCTAAGTAAGACATTTGTTAAGCGAGTTTTGCTCCTTTTTTGCCACAGTTGTAGAGTGAGTCACTGAGGTTGGTAACATGTTTTTTAAGTGAATCTGGCTTTCCCATTGTCCTTGCTTGATCCCTAAAGGGGATCATATGACCCGCCCTGGACACGGCAATGGTCATAAGTTTGAGTTAGTTGTCAAGAATCTGAATTTTGATCGCCTGAGCATGGAGATGCTGCAACAGTTGTAAATGTGAAAAATTGTCATAAGCCACTTTTGTCAATGGTGTTCCAACTTTGTAAGGTCACTAAATGAACTATTGTAAATTGAGGATTACCAGTAGTGGAAACGAAAATATAGTGGGTTTTCTTCAATTGATCATTTCAAGGGGAATCCTGAAATAAGGATTCCTATTTGCTTGAGATATTCTAATTTGGATTTTTGCACCCAATAGAGAGAGTGGCTCTTTCCACTCTAAAAATTGCACAATTCCAAAGGCCTTTTAATGTTTATAATGTTCTTATTGTGTTCATCAAGAAATAACTAGCCCAAAGAACAAACAAAACAAGTCACACATTTGTTTGTTGCAAATTCAGTTCCAGCCAGAAATTTAGGAATTATCTAAAAGTAACATCGTAAGGTATAACATACTTAGCAAAGTGGTTTTTGTAAGTGCATAGTAGATGCAGGCTAAAATATTTAGTTCTTTAATCCGCTTGTTATAACACCTAATGTGGCACAAGCTAGGATAATTTTCCAAGCTCTTCTTCATAATATATCCGTTTTGATCATTAGAATGCTATATTTTGTACTTCCTTCCTACTCCTTTTCCTCAATTCTCCTGCCCCCCAGGCAATTGCCATATCTACCAAGATTATGCTTTTCTTTTCAAATATTTCTACCCGGTGTGTGGTGTTCTAGATGGCAATCTAGATGCGAAAATCTCATAAAAGATTAACATGATTAACTATTTTTCCAAGTTGTGCTTATACTGCATCCAGGAAACTCATAGATTCTAATATTTGCACAGATGACAATGAATCAGAATGACTATTCTCTCATGGAACAGTTTGTCTGAGTAGCTTTGCTGCCTCTGCTAAATACATGATTCATGATTTAATATTTTTCCTTTATGAAGTCCGCATTTGGGGCTCTTTGAGACAACTTCAATCCATGATTTTCTTTTGTTTGCAATGCTTATTTGTGAGGTGCAAAAATGCATCCTTTTGTGTCTTTGATGGGGACAGTTTGTAACTATAGTCAATTCTTGGTCTAGCTCACATTTTTTTCTGTTTCTTTTACTTATCAGCCATTATCTACCCAATACTTCTACAATTCTCTAAATGTCTTTCTAATGATTCACTTTTATGGTCCCTTTTTTTGCTTCTGATACTTTCACTTAATTTGTAAATGGCAATGATTATTTTCTCTCTGCTTGTTTCGATGTAATAATTTAATCCATCTTTTTTTCTCCAGACATCTAACTGGACTCTAAAATTCTATATTTCAGAATGGTCTTGCGGCAGACATAGATAGACAGACAGACAGATGGATAGACAGACAGATGGATAAGGATGGGTGGGTGGATAAGGATGGTGATGATAGATAGATAGATAGATAGATAGATAGATAGATAGATAGATAGATAGATAGATATGGATACGGATGGATGATGGATGATAGATGGATGATAGATGTGGATGATGTCTGTATGGATGATAGATGAGATAGATAGATAGATAGATAGATAGATAGATAGATAGATAGATAGATATGGATGGATGATAGATGATAGATGGATGATAGATGAGGATGATGTCTGTATGGATGATAGATGAGATGATAGATAGATAGATAGATAGATAGATAGATAGATAGATAGATAGATAGATAGATAGATGACAGATAGATAGGTAGATAGATATGGATGGATAGGTGGATAAGGATAGTGATTGATAGATATGGATGGGTGATGGATGATAGATAGATGATAGATGTGGATGATGGATGGATGGATGATAGATAGATGATATAGATAGATAGATAGATAGATAGATAGATAGATAGATAGAGTGGACAAACACACACACACACATACAGATGATAGACATCACGCTAGATGATGGTCTAATAAGAGAAATCTGTTTAGGGGGTTGGATTAGAAGGCCTCCAACTCTGTCATTCTGTTATTCTTTACCTTTAATTTAACCTCTTGTGAGAATAAAGGCAGTACAATAGTCTTTGATTTATGGCAAGTTGCTTAGTGATTGAAGACCCCGAAAAAGCTACTTACAACCCAGGTAGCCTCCACTCCAGCACACCTGTGGTCACATGACCAAATTTTGGACACCTGGCAACCAGCCCATATTTCCATTTGTTTGCAGCATCCTGCAATCAGGTGACTGCATTTACAATTTTTTTTTTGCTGGAAAGCAATGTTTACTTGAGCAAAAAAAAAAAAAAACCCACTCGAAAGCAAACAATGGGTTCATTTAACAACGGTAGCGTTTGCTTAACAGCCACAGACCCTTGCATTTGCTCAATGACCACCACAAAAAAAATGTTGTAATGTTGGGCACCATCATGCAGTGGCTTGCCTAATGACCATTACAACTTTTAAGTGAAATTGTGGGTTTAATTATAGTCACAAGTTGAGGACTACCCATGCTAATATTCTTGGTTTTGGTTTCCTAGTCTGGACTATTTCGATGAGTTGACATCAGTGGAGTAATGCTGTGGGAATGTATGAATTTGTGCACCACTCAGCTATGATCTAACACGGTGTTTCTCAATCTTAGCTGTTTGAAGATGTGTGGACTTCAACTCCCAGAATTCAGTTCTGCGAATTGAAGTCCACCCATTTCCAAGTTGCCAACATTGATCTAACGTTTAAAAAAAATAGAATAGAGTGGAGTAGAGTAGAGTAGAATAGAATAGAATAGAATAGAATAGATATTGGAATGAAGAATAGGATAGGATAAAATAGAATATGGAATGGAATAGAATAGAATAGAATAAAGAAGAATAGAATAGGATGAGAAGAAGAGAAGAAAAGAAGAGGATAGGATAGGATAAGAGTAGAATAAAGAAGAATAGAATAGAATAGGATGAGAAGAATAGAAGAAAAGAAGAAGGGGATAGGATAAGATAGGAATAGAATAGAATAGAATAGAATAGAATAGAATAGAATAGAATAGAATAGAATAGAATAGAATAGGATAAATATTGGAATGAAGAATAGGAGAGGATAGAATAGAATATGGAATGAAATGGAATAGAATAGAATAAAGAAGAATAGAATAGGATGAGAAGAAGAGAAGAAAAGAAGAGGATAGGATAGGAATAGAATAGAATAAAAAAGAATAGAGTGGAATAGAATAGAATAGAATAGAATAGAATAGAATAGAATAGAATAGAATAGAATAGAATTAATATTGGAATGAAGAATAGGAGAGGATAGAATAGAATATGGAATGAAATGGAATGAGAATAGAATAAAGAAGAATAGAATAGGATGAGAAGAAGAGAAGAAAAGAAGAGGATAGGATAGGAATAGAATAGAATAAAAAAGAATAGAGTGGAATAGAATAGAATAGAATAGAATAGAATAGAATTAATATTGGAATGAAGAATAGGAGAGGATAGGATTGGATAGAATAGAATACGGAATGGAATGGAATAGAATAGAATAAAGAAGAATAGAATAGGATGAGAAGAAGAGAAGAAAAGAAGAGGATAGGATAGGATAAGAATAGAATAGAATAAAAAAGAATGGAATGGAATGGAATAGAATAGAATAGAATAGAATAGAATAGAATAGAATAGAATAGAATAGAATAGAATAGAATAACAGAGTTGGCCGGGACCTTGGTGGTCTTCTAGTCCAACCCCCTGCCTAGGCAGGAAACCCTAACATGTCAGTTCCATCACAATGTGGGGCAAAACTAAACACAATCTTCTCAGGGGGTCTGGTTTTTGATCTACTGTTTTCCTTCCCCTGTCAAACTTTATTCAGGTTCCTCTAATTATATTATCATATTTCCATGGCACAGTTAGATACAATCAGTTAGCAAATTCTCAATATGTTCCAGCAGGATACTTGGGAAACATTACCGTAAGGGAGCATTTAAAAAAATCTTAACAGATGCTTCCTAAACAAAAATAAATAAATACAATATAAAAACCAAATATATCTCCTCCTTTCAAAAAAAAAACCACACGCAAAGGACATATCCCGATGTAACTCACCAATTGATAGGTTTGCCTCAAATCTTGGACTTACAATAAAATTCAGGATGGCCTGTTGGCCACCAAAGAAGTTATACCCCTATAATAGGCTTTAGATCAGGGGTGTCCAACCTTGGCAACTTTAAGACTTGTGGACTTCAACTCCCAGAATTCCTCAGCCAGCAAAGCTTTGCTAGCTGAGGAATTCTGGGAGTTGAAGTCCACAAGTCTTAAAGTTGCCAAGGTTGGACACCTGCTTTAGATATTTTGATCCTGGTTCATGAAGCTTTTTCTGACTTTCTCCCAAGAAAACAGCATGTTGGCAACAGCGTGTCCAGAATTTCACACCATCTCATATCCTCTAAATAGCCCATGTTATGTGATAACTACAGAAATGTTTTCCTAGAGAGTTGCAGGCAAAGCCCATCACATTTGGAACATTTTCATGTGCTGGCTGAAGGCTTGTATCAAATGAAATCCGTCAAGATACAAGAGCTACATTTTTTTTTTCCTGGCGAAATACAGTTCTAACAATCGAGTCAGGCAGATTTAATGCCCAGCCTGCGTGACTATTTCCAAGTCACCCACGGCAGAATAATTAATTTTGGTAGCCGAGCCTATAAAAACACTGCTTTTTTTTTTTTTTGAGCCAGCCCATTTCATTGACCCCCAAAATGCATTTTCAAAGGCAAGAGGAGTTTGATGGGGTCAACATAAATTCCAAGGTTAATTAACAAGCTTACTGAACACAAATCTGCAATCATTTATGTTAATAATGCTTTTAAAAAAGGAAGCACACCATTGCATGATGGAACTCAGCTCCAGGATTACATTAAGGTAAGTAATTGATACTTGCTTTGCCTGCCCAGTAAGTCGAAGTGGGAATACTGGTTTGGAGGTGGAACATGGCCACCCAACTCTGCAGTTTAATTTAGCTTGCATTAAATTGTCAGCTAAGCACCGCGCACTGGCCAGCCTCATTAACAAGGCACAGTGGGGATCGGCTATTGGGACAGAGCAAATTTATGCGAACATATGCTATGCTGTTTAAAGACAAGAGGATAGCATCTTAAACCTGCTGTCTGAATGTGCCTTAAATCACTAATGCAAAAAGGAAAATCAATCAGAACACCCTTCTGTTTTACTAGCCATTTTCTACTTGAGTGTTTTCAAAAGCAAATGATAATCATGCTTTAAATATGAAATATAGTTCTGGCTGTTTGGAACGACAGCATCTTTAAATAGATTGTATGTGTGGATCTAATCCGCTTGCAGTTTTGCTTAAATTAAACAGGCTTTGCTTTCCTAAGGAAGCCAGGCCTGAGCTATAGACCAGTTCATAACCAAGATCTTGGTTTTAATCTTGCAATTTTTTTTACAAGTACCCATAAATCCCATTGACTTCAACGCAATTGAAATGCTCACGACCTTGTGCAGAATTGTAGCCTTTGTCAACAAAGGAGTCTTTCACTTTGATGAATTTAAGATATAAAGAATGTCCTTTAGGCAATCACTCTTCAGCTGGAATACGCTGAAGAGCTTCTGATGTCCAAACACAATGCAAAATTATAACAGACTCAAGATTATTTGTACTTTATATGCAGAACAGCCATAACAGATAATCAGAGTTGGAAGGGACCTTATAGGTCATCTAGTCCAACCCCCCACCCAAGCAGAAGTCTTTATATCATTTCTGATAAATGGCAGTCCAATCTCTTCTTGAAAGTCTCAAGTGATGGCGCTCCCACAACTTCTGAGGGCAACTTCTGTTCCATAGGTTGATTGTTCTCACTGTCAGAAAGTTTCTCCTTATTTCCAGGTTAAATCTCTCCTTGTTCAGTTTCCATCCATTATTCCTTGTCTGGCCTTCAGGTGCTTTGGAAAGTATCTTGACCCCCTCGTCTCTGTGGCAGCCCCTCAAATATTGGAAGACCGCTATCATGTCTCCCCTGGTCCTTCATGCCATCAATTGCAAGCCATGCCATCAACCGCAAGGCTAAACATTTACAGGGCTTCTCTACATTAAACCAGGCTAATTGGAACAAAGCCTTGATTCATAGTTTGAATGTCATCAGATATGTTTTCCATTGGGGAAAAGGTTGTGTTTGGATCTACAAATGCTCAGTATTCTATCGCCAGGATAAAGTAGACTCAAAGACCGAGTTGAATTCGGCTCTTTATTAGCAATCAGTAACTTCAACTAAAGTCAAGCTGCAGCAGCCCTTTTTATAGCGGCTGCTTGCAGCTTGCAACCCATGGCATTTATTTAAACTTCCTGCCACTTAGGCGGCCAATCAGAGATAGTCGTTATTAACCAATTGTTAAGCTCTGTGAACTACCCAATAGGAATGCAGTATTAGAAGTATATACATGAATACACTACACCCCTCCCCTCTTGGTTTGTTCCAACGTTACATGATATAGTCGTGCAAGTAGGCAGGGCTCTTGTGAGTCCTTGTTGACCTGCGTAGTTCAGTCTCTGTGCTGGTCTCCACCGGTTCGGACAGGCCTGCTGTCCTTTCCGCTCTTCTCCTTGGAACCTCCTGGAAGGGTGCCTCAGCCATGCCACTCCCGCCGTGCCTTGTTGGGTTGACTGGATTTTTCTCATTGTTCCCTGGCATTGTGTGCAGGCAGGTCGAGTTGGCTTGGCTGTTTCTTTCCTGGTTCTCCTTCAGCTCTTTTTTCGCTAATTTCGTCTAATTGTAAGTACTTTTTATTTTTCCCTGGGTTTTCGGCTTCTGGTTGGTGGTTTGTAACTGGGAGGTTTTCATTTCCTTTATTATTTAAAGGTTCCCCCCCCTTTGGTTTTTTTTATTACTTTCTGGTGGTGTTTGTGGAAATGTCTGTTCCATGTTTTGGGAGGTGTTGGTGTTGCATTTGATGTGTCATGAGTGTAATTGATTGATGTGTCTTTTCCATGGTCTGCCATCAGTTGTTACTAGGCGGTATGAGCGGGGACTTGTGATTTGCGTGATTGTTGCTGGCAACCACAACAGTTCTCCATTAAGATTTTTTGCATATACCAGGTCGCCTGGCAAAAAGGAGTGGTACTTACTGGAAGAGTCTGGTGGCTTTTCGGGGTTGTAAGTGGGGTGTAGTCTGTCCAAATGGGAGCGCAATTTCCTTCCCATTAACAGTTCAGCTGGGCTCTGGTTTGTCGCTGTGCATGGCGTTATATGTTGGATGGTGAGCATGGCGTTGATTTTTTCTTGCATGTCGTTTCCTTCAAGTTTTTCTAATGCTTCTTTGGTATAATGAACCATGCATTCTGCCCTTCTGTTCACCGCCGGATGAGCTGGCGCTGTCAGGGCATGTCTGATTCCTTGTTCTGCGAGGAATTGTTCAAAAGCCAAAGCTGTAAACTGTGGCTCATTGTCCGATACTATTACATCTGGTAGACCATGGGTGGCGAAGAGCTTCTTTGGTTGTTTGGTGACAGCTTCCATTGTTGTTGAGCTCATGATGCTGACTTCTAACCAGTTAGAGTAGGCATCCACAGTGATTAGATAGGTATATCCTTTTGTGGGTCCGACAAAATCTATGTGGATCCTTGACCAGGGGCCTCTGGGCATCTCCCAGTCAAGGACCGGTGCTAAAGGGGGAGTGGGTCTGGATGACTGGCATTTGTTACTTGTTTTAACCCATCTTTCAATGTCTTTGTCCATTCCTGGCCACCAGACAAAGCTTCTGGCCAGGGACTTCATCTTTACCATGCCCGGGTGACCTTCATGTAACATGTTTAGCACATCTTCCTGCAATTTTTTGGTAACAACCACCCGATCTCCCCACAATATGCACCCTTTCTCAATTGACAACTCCGTTTGCCTGTTCTTAAGCAGTTTAAAAGTCTCATTTTTTTCTGGCCAGCCCCGACTTACCCAGTTCAGTATTCGGGCCATCAGGGGCATCCTTTGCTATTTCTCTTGCAATCTCCAATGCGGTGATGGGCCAATTTGGAACCGTTTCAATTTCCAGGGTATGCATGGTGGGAGCTGGGTCGTCATCGTGTCCTGGCAGTGGTGCTCCGCTCAATGCGTCTGCATGGGGTATGGCTTTCCCTGGTCGATAAATGAGTTTGTAATTGTAGGCTGCGAGAAATTCCAACCATCTTGTCATTCTTGGAGACAGGATGTTGGGGGTGGCCCTGTCTCCCGCCAGGATTCCCAGAAGTGGTTTGTGGTCAGTAATTAAAGAAAATGTCCTGTCGTATAAGTATTCTTGGAAACGTTTTACCCCCAAGATGGTGGCCAAGGCTTCTCTGTCCAGTTGGCTGTAGTTCCTTTCGGTTTTGGACAGCGTTTTGGAATAAAAGGTGATCGGTGATTCTCTGCCATCTGGTAGTGTGTGGCTAAGTATTGCGCCAATTCTGAAAGGTGAAGCATCGCAGGTGACAGTCAGGGGTAGTGTGTCACTGTATTGGATCAGTACCGCTTTAGATGTGATTAAGTCCTTGATTCTTTGGAATGCGGCTTCTTCTTTGTGGCCCCATTTCCAGATGGTTTTTTTGTCGAGGAGTCTATGCAGTGGTTCTGCTATTGTTGCCTTCTGCGGCAGAAAGACATGCTAAAAATTAATGAGTCCCCAAAATGCCTGCAAATCCATTTTGTTTTTGAGTCTAGGCGCTTCTTTTATTGCTCGTATTTTTTTTTGGTGGGGTGAATTCCTGCTTCATCAATAAGATATCCTAGGAACTCGACCTGATTTGTGGCAAGTTGGCATTTTTCTTTTTTAACCTTGAGTCCTGCTTCTCTAAATTTTAACAAGACTGCTTTTAATTGGTCTTTTAGTTGTTTTTTGTTTTCGGCTGATATTAATACATCATCAAAGTAGGGAACCACCCCTTTTAATCCTTGGAGGAGGCGTTCCATCAGGCTCTGGAAAACGCCGGGGGCCACGCTGACACTGAATTGTAATCTGTTGCATTTAAAGGCTCCTCTATGTGTTACGATAGTTTGTGCTTCTGCTGTCTCAGGACCAACTGGTAACTGTTGATATGCCTGTGCGAGATCGAGCTTCGCGAAGATCCTTCCTCTACCTAAAGAGTGCAGCAGGTGTTGAACTACTGGGACGGGTTATGCGTTCTGTTGCAATGCATGGTTCAGGGTGGCCTTATAATCACCACAGATGTGCACAGACCCGTCTGGTTTTATTGGGGTCACAATCGGGGTTTCCCATCTTGCATGGTCGGTTGGCTCTAACACCCCTTGCGCGATGAGCTTGTTCAGTTGCTCATCAATTTTTGGTCTTAATGCAAATGGTATGCATCAGGCTTTAAGCCTGATAGGGGCTACGTTCGGGTTTAGGCTACATGATATGGGGGTCCCACATTACTTGCCTAAAGTCCTGTTGAATACATCATGGAACTCCTCCACCAGGTCTTTTTCCCAGTCCATTGTGGCGACGCTGTTGATTCCTGTCACTTCGATTCCTAGAGGTTCTAACCATTCTAAACCAAGCAGGCTGGACTCATCTCGGTCAATGATGGTCAATGGCAGAATCTCAGTGTGTTTTTTAAAAGTTACTTTGAAATGTCCCAATCCTACCACCGGTATTTTGTTACCTTGGTAGTCTTTGATGATCAGGCTTGGCTCTTCGAGTTCTTTTCGCTGTATGTCTGCTATCAAGTTTTTTATCGTGTTCCATGATACCATTGATAAATACGAACCGGAGTCTACTTCCATCTCACATGGCTCTCCTTCTATCTGGACGTTGATTCGAACCTTCTTAGTGTTTGTTGTTCTGGCTGTCCCAATAGTGATTGTTTGGTGTGTCTCTTCCTTTTCGTTGAGCCGTTGACTCCTATGTTCCAGGCTCCAGTGACTTCTGGTTGGCTTCTCTTTAGTTCTGGGGTGGGGGGTACTGCCTCGTCTTTTCGGAGTCGGTTGATGATTCAGTATCCTTGTGGTGAATGGTAGTGACAGTATGCTTCTGGGTTCCCTCTGTTTTCTTTTCTCTCTTCTGGCTCGGGCTGTTGGTTGTATTCATCTGCTTCATTTTTGCTGCAGACTTCTTTGCTGCTTCGGCTGCAGTTGCTTCAGCGATGGCCTCATTTATGGTGATGTTGGGTCGGTTGAGTCGTTTGCTCTGTAGGGTAGCGTCTCTCAACCCCAGGACTATGCGATCCCTCATGGCTTCATCCATGTTGAGGAACTCGCATGCCCCCCCAATGTCCCTCAGTGCTGCTACAAAGTCTCCAATACTTTCGCCTTCTTGCTGATCGCGCTTGTAGAATTCATGTCTTCTAATGAGGTTGGATACGACGGGTGTGTAATGGTTTCTCAGCATCCGATTCAGGTCTGGCCATACCTTCACCATTTGTTTAACATCATTGGGTCTTGCTAATGCCTTCGCCATTTTAAATATGGTTGGGCCACAATGTGTCAGGAATACAGCTCTCTTCCTCTGGTCAGTGATTCCTTGCAGTTCATTGCTTTCTAAAAACATCAGGAACCTGTCAATATATGATTCCCAGTCTTCTTCGGAGCAGTTGGCGAATTGTTGCCGGCCATCTCGTTGGTCTCTCGGCTGTCATTGCCACGTGCTTACGGTCTTTGTTCCTCCGATCCCACCTTTGTTGCCAGTGTTCTATCGCCAGGATAAAGCAGACTCGAAGACCGGAGTTGAATTCAGCTCTTTATTAGCAATCAGTAACTTCAACTAAAGTCGAGCCACGGCAGCCCTTTTTATAGCGGCTGCTCGCAGCTCGCAACCAATGGCATTTATTTAAACTTCCCGCCGCTTAGGCGGCCAATCAGAGATAGTCGTTATTAACCAATCGTTAAGCTCTGTGAACTACCCAATAGGAATGCAGTATTAGAAGTACATACATGAATACACTACACTCAGCATTTAGAAAAAAAGTTCTGCATTTATAGAATGGCACCATTTGTGAAGGAATGCAATGAGGAGGTCAATTCCCAGGAGTGAAGAAGTGAATTTCAGAGAAGTAAGAGAAAATTTGACTCAAATATTATATGTGACGGAAAGAGAGTGAAGACAAACCCTCCTGTATAGTTCACAGAGTCTGTTGTAGATGCAGATAGCTGGCTTTAGTCTGGCAAGTTTTTGTCTATAGGCATGAAATAATAAAATAACTCAGCTTGGAAGCGAGTTATCATTTTTGAGTTTGGGCCTGATACCATCCTTTCTTATGTAGAACATTTCTGTTATCACTGCTGGACCACTACGTATCTACACACACACTCACATACCCATACACCCACGTGCGCACACACATTGGTATTAATATATTTGGCCCATCCCATCCATTTATCTAACTCATCCAAAGCCAACTTTATTTTACTGCCTCCAAGTTTCTGAAAAGCCATGGATTTTTTCTATAATTTCAACACTGAAAAGAATATAAAGGGTCATTTTTCTTTTATTTTTATCATTGACCACCTTGAACCAACGTGCTGATCAAAAAATCTTCGAGGGTGAGATTATTCAATATTTCTTAATCTTGGCAAATTTAAGATGTTTGGATTTCAACTCCCAGAATTCCTCAGCCAGCAAGATTGGCTGTGGAATTCTGGAAGTTGAAGTCCACATGTTGTAAAATGGCCAAGGTTGAGAAATACTGGATTAAATAAATGAGTGAAGTATTGCTATATTTTGCAATGTTTTGGTTACATTTTGGCATGAAAAAGCAACCACCAGATCCTCTTTGTTTCCACAGGTGAAGGGCAAGCAAGCTGAAAATCTGTGTCTTAAACAGAGAGGAAGTAGGCAAGCTCAGCTGGTCTGTTTTTTAGGCTTATAAAATCATGTGGCAAAACCTTTTATCCCAGCCCAGATCTTCTATTCATGTTCTGAGATTGGCTCTTCTAGATACCTATGACTCTTTAGCTAATTTGAGCTCTCTCCTTTTTTTTTATTAATTAGTAGAATTTTAAAATTCACTGAAAATGACAAAAACATAGAAAGTAGGAAAAACAGTAAGGAATTTAAAAAAAGAAAAAAACCACTAATTAGTAATCATCACCATCTTAACCCTTTTCCTATACTTGTCATGCCCTTTGAGTCCCCAAATTTCAAAATCATCAATTTGATCTTTCTCTGAACAAAAAGTTCATATAAAGTTTTTAGTCTTTCAAAAAGATCTTTGACATTTTTTCTCTGACCAAAGGAGTTAACTTTCCATTCCTGCAAATTCAGAACTGGTTTTATAATCTACTGTAGATATTTCACTGCTTTTCCAACTTTTTGCATGCAATAATCTTGCTATCAAGGTGCTTTTTCAAAAGGCAGATGGGCTTTCTTTGTTTTTCCTTAAAGACGTTTCGCTTCTCATCCAAGAAGCTTCTTCAGGTCTGAGTGAGTGGTAGAGAATGGAAGGATTGCAGTCATCTGGTCATTAACACTCTTTCTGAGAGATGTTGAAACCAGTTGAGGTTTATTTATGCCCTCAGGGCCACCTGAATAGTGCAAATGAGTGTGGAACATTTTTGGAACTGCTGAAAGGATTGTGTTCCAAGAAGGTTCCACACCCATTTGCACTATTCAGGTGGCCCTGAGGGCATAGCTAAACCTCCAAATGGCCTCAGTGACTCTCAGTAAGGATGCAAATGACCAGATGAGTGCAAGCAGGGGTGGGATTCAAATTTTTTAACAACCAGCTCTGTGGGCGTGTCTTAGTTGGTGAGCATAGCTTGGTGGTCATGTGACTGGCTGGGCATAGCCAACTCAACAACACTCACATCGAGGCACGCATCTCCTCGCCTGGGCTTCGTGACTGTTGGGATGCTGCAATAGTCGTAAGTGTGAAAATGGTTATAAGTCCCTTTTTTCAGTGCCATTGTAACTTTGAATGGTCACTCCACACAAGCAAACTACCAGCAAAGGAGGGGAAAAAAGCTGCAGAGAGGTTCCTGAGACAGGAAGTCTAGTCCTGCCAAGAATGTAATAAGGGTTAATGGAGAGGCAGTTTCTGTAAGCAACACCAGAATGTTTCCTTCCTGCCTTCCTTACAGGATTAGGCCAGTAATTTCTTCTAACAACCGGTTCTCCGAACTGCTTAGAATGTTCTAGCGAATAGGTGCGAACTGGTAGAATCCCACCCCTGAGTGCAAGGAATATAAATCCTTCCATCCTCCACAATTCAGTCAGAACTGAAGAAGATTCAGAGAAGCGAAACGTCTTCAAGGAGAAACAAAGAAAGTCCATTTGCCTTTTGAAGAAACACCTCTGGGACAACTGTGATCTGGATGACTAAGAATCTCCATAACCATTGATCTTGCTATAGTTACCCTATATCAGTGATGGCTAACCTTTTTGCTGTTGCATGCCAAAAGGTGCGCATGTGCGTTTGTGTGTGCATGCATGCCTGCACCCATAATGCAATGCATGCATGATCCCCGTGCCCTCTGCGTATGTGCATCCAACTCCCCCCACACCATTTGCCTCTGCGCATGCACACGTGACCTCCCTGCACATGCCCCACCCCCTTCATGTGCGCATTCATCTCCCACATACGCGTCTCCTCCAGGAGTGGGATTCTACCAGTTCACACCTATTCGCTAGAACCGATTGTTAACATTCTAAGCAGTTCAGAGAACTGGTTGTTAGAAGAAATTACTGGGCTAATCCTGTAAGGAAGGCAGGAAGGAAACATTCTGGTGTTGCTTACAGAAACTGCCTCTCCGTTAACCCTTATTACGTTCTTGGCAGGACTAGACTTCCTGTCTCAGGAACCTCTCTGCAGGTTTTTTCCCCTCCTTTGCTGGTACTTTGCTTGTGTGGAGTGACCATTCAAAGTTACAATGGCACTGAAAAAAGTGACTTATGACTGTTTTTCACACTTACGACTGTTGCAGCATCCCCACAGTCGTGAGAGGCCAGGCGAGGAGATGCGTGCCTCGATGTGAGTGATATTGAGTTGGCCACGGCTAGCCAGTCCATGACCACCAAGCCATGCCCACCAATTAAGACACACCCACAGAACCAGTTGTTAAAAAAATTGAATCCCACCCCTGGTCTCCTTCCGTGCATGCACGGCAGATACCCAACAATCAGCTGGCTGGCAGTGGGCGTGTGCGCATGAGCAGTGGATCTGTCCTGGGCAACGGCTCACATGCTAGCAGAAATGGCACTGCATGCCACTACTGGCATGCTTGCCATAGGTTCGCCATCATCGGTCCTAGACAATATTAATTTCCCCTATTTCTTTTCTGATAATATGAGTCCTTTTGGGGCAATGCCTTTCTCATAGCAGCTTTAGAATTCTTTCCATTGGATAAGGAGATAGAACAAAAAAGAATATCGTATTGCAAAGGAGCTGAGATTGTCATGGCATCTTAGAAATAGGTTAATTGTGCAGGCACAGCTAAAGTCATTAACAAACCACAGTAGTCTTCATTTCTTTTATAGCAAGGCTAGTCTTGTCAATCTCCCAGCAGAGTGAGTATTTGAAAATGCAACATATTGATCATGTTTTAAAAAGGGGAGTTGAAGAACAAATCATTTTTTTAATGTGGCATAATGTTAAACCACAGGCTTGAATGTGTTAGCATTAAATATATGCTTCTACAGATTTTTTTTTTAGTATTTATTATTTATATTCCGCTTTTATTATATTTATAAATAACTCAAGGTGGCAATTGCAGGTAATCCTCAACTTACAACAGTTCATTTAGATTCACTTAACAACAGTGTTACACTTAACAACTGTGGCAAGAAAGGTTGTAAAGTGAGGCAAAACTCACTTAACAACTCTTTCATTTGGCAACATAAATTTTGGCTTCAATTGCAGTCGTCAGTCGAGGATTACCTGCATAGTTAATAGTCTTTCCTTCTACTATTTTCCTCATAATAACAACGCTGTGAAGGGAGTTGGGCTGAGAGTCACTGGCCCATTTTAGCCACCTTTCATGCCTAAAATGGAACTAGAACTCACTACCTCACTGTTGGCCTTAAGTTACCCAGCCAGTTTTCATGGCTAAGTGGGGACTAGAACTGGATAATAGGACGCCAGTTTTTCCAGATGAAGTTGTATGCTATAGCACTCATATCAGAGTGGTCAAACAAATGGCAACTTCAAATCTCAACAAATAAATGCTCTGTCTTACATGTTGGCAGGAAAAAAAAATCAGAAAATAAAATACAAGCTGAATAGTCAAGACTTCGTTGATGATCCAAGCGCTGTCAAGGATCTTGGAGTACTCATCTCAAGTGACCTAAGTGCTAGAGCCCACTTTAACTACATAGCCAAAAAGGCATTAAGAGTTGTTAACCTAATGTAGCTTTTTCTCTGGTAATATTACACTACTAATTAGAGCATACAAAACATTTGCCAGACCAATATTCGAATACAGCTCATCAGTCTGGAACCCGCATTATGTATCTCATATTAATACAATTGAGAAAGTCCAGAAATATTTCACAAGAAGAGTTCTTTACTTGTTGCAGAATACCTTATGCCACCAGACTTGAAATTCTAAACCTAGACAACATAGAACTACGCTGTCTTCGGTCCGATCTAAGTATAGTATATAAAATCATACATTGCAATGTCCTATCTTTCAATGAATACTTCAGCTTCAACCATAACAACACAAGAGCACACAATAGATACAAACTCAAGGTTAACCGCACCAAACTTGATTGCAGGAAATACGATTTCAGCAACAGAGTGGTCAATGTCTGGAATACTCTACCTGACTCTGTGGTTTCTTCCCCAAACCTCAAAAACTTTAACCTTAGACTTTCTACTATTGACCTCACCCCTTTCCTAAGAGGTCTGTAGGGGGCGTGCATAAGCGCACCAACATGCCTACCGTCCCTGTCCTATTGTTTCTTTTATTTTTCTTATATGTACCCATTTCATGTATTCATAACTATGTATATACTTATACCTATTACCTTGTAAGCGATTGACAAATCAAAATAAATAAAATAAAATAAATAAAAATAAATGATAACAAAATAAGCAATGGCCACCTTAGTTTTACTAAAATCAAATTTATCAGAAGGAATATGGTTTCATATTTATGAATATCATTGAAAAAAATACTTCTAGGAACGTAATTAGAAGGAGTCTGGAAACACTTTTATTGAGTAACAAAATTTGTTCCAATCTACAAACATGTCAGCTGGTGCTCCACTCAAAATCCAAGAAAGAAATACTTAGACTCTTTTAATTAGAGAAAAGATATCTTTGACTGGAAGTCAAGTGGTAGCAACAAAAGAATTCTGAATCTGAGGAAATAGGCGTGTAAATCACATATACAAAGTGATGGCAATGTTCCCACCCCCAATAGTTCAAATGGTTCTTCCAATTAAAAGGTGCAAATGTCATCATGTGGACATCTTCAGGTGGTGATGAGGCTTCTGTCCGTTGACCTTGGCATAGTTTGATAAAGGTTTGCAGCTGCGCATAGAAAAGAAAGCTAAGCAAGAAATAGAAACCTAAGCAAGAATGTACTTCCGCCCCCCACAGTTTATACAGTACTAGTTTGTTATACCTCCAGCTCACTTCCCATACTTTTCCCCCCTCCCCCCCCCCATTACTTATGACAGCCGAAAGATGCAAAGCAAAGGAAGAAAATCTTGAAGGCTGACAAAATATTTGCTGCACTTTCCGAAAGTGTTTGCCTTTTAATAAAACATGTTAGTCAGAAAATGTGCCAACTAACTTTTTGCTGTTATAAACTCACACAGCTCCAACAGAGTTTGAAATATCTATAGATAATAATGTAGCAACGCTTCTCCCTAGCCACAAGCAACTAGTTCTCCAGCTCTTGAGAATTTTGGTATAGGCAAAAGGTAAAGGTTCCCCTTGCACAAACGTACTAGTCATTTCCGGCTCTAGGGGGCGGTGCTCATCTCCATCGCAAAGCTGAAGAGCCAGCGCTGTCCAAAAACGTCTCCGTGGTCATGTGGCCAGCATAACTAAATGCCGAAGGCGCACAGAACGCTGTTATCTTCCCACCAAAGGGGTCCCTATTTTTCTACTTGCATTTTTACATGCTTTCAAACTGCTAGGTTGGCAAAAGCTGGGACAAGGAACTCTGTTACCCAGTTCTAGGGATTCGAACCACCGAATTGCCGACCTTTAATCGACAAACTCAGCCACTGAGCCACCACATTCCTCAATTTGGTATAGTCCCTCTCAAAGTATTTCTTTCCAAGGCTATACAGGTAGTGTTCAAAGTAAGACTAGTCGCTTAGTGACAGTGAAAGTTCTGATCAACCTACGGGGGGGCGGGGAGGGGTATTTGTGACCCAGATTCAAGGTTCTGATGGTTGGGGCCAGAAGTGGTATTCAGCAGGTTCTGACCAGTTCTGGAGAACCGCTAGAAATTTTGAGTAGTTCGGAGAAACCGGCAAATCCCACCTCTGACTGGCCCCGCCTCCATCTCTTCTCTGCCTCCCATTGAGTCCCAGCTGATTGGCTGGGTCTTTTTTGGTTGTCCTGCACAGGAGAACGGAGCTGGAAAGCAGGTTAGTGGGGTAGGGAGGGAATGGGAATTTTGCAGCATCCTCCCCCTGCCACACCCACAGAACTGGTAGTAAATAAAATTGAATCCCACCACTGGTCGGGACCTCCCCTAATTACATGGTTTTGCTTCAGGCACATAATACCCAGGCTGCAGTTAGAGCTGTTTGCATCTCCCTCAATCACATGACCACATTTTATGATGGTTTTGCTGAAAAGTATCATTTGTTTTCAGCAAAAACACACCCATAACAAAGCATCTGTTTGTTTAATAACTGCAGTATTCACTTGACTACTATGGATCATTTCAGCGACCAGGGCGACTTGCTTAACAACTAGAATGAAAAAAGGTCATAAAAGCCAGGGCAGTCACATGAGTGATCCACTTTACAACTACCACAAGTTATGATTATGCTGGGCAAACACCATTACAGTCGTAACTCGAAGTCTGCTTGTACTTCTTCCAAGCCTTTAGAATTCTAGACAGCAAAATAGAATTGTTACCCCCATTACCTTATGGTGTGGATGGGCGGCCAATAAATTTTATAAACAAACAAACAGCAGACTAAAATGGCTGAACAGGCTTCTTCAACACTATATATATCAGGAGACACATGTCTCTATTGTTCAGAGACGGTTGCATAGCTTTTGCACTTATACGTCTGTGAACGTTTGCTCTGCTTAGGGGGTGCTCAAACAGGAAAGCAGGAAGTCAGGAACAGGAAGTTAGATCAACCAACCAGCATGCAGGACTTCTGCATAACGCACAATTGGGATTAAGGAGTTGCGCACGTCAGCACATCTGCAGCCATCTGCAAGGTCTGCTTACCCATCAAGCCCTTCATGGTGTTGCTGCATGACAACGGCAATGGGCAGTTGTGGCCACCTCTCAGTCAGCCTAAATTGGTCTGGGGAGCTACAGTTGGAACAGCGTGAAATCCTAGTGCTCTGAATCCTTCAGAGCCAGCTTTGAATTCTTGCGCAAATCCATGCAGTTTGAGGCGCTGTTGACAGAAAACATAAGGTGACCATAAAACAAGCCATCTCAAACTTTTTTTTTAAAATCACACTCCTTAGCTCCAGTATCAGCGAGTATTTCAAGAAACGCAAGCAGTGCTCATAATCGAGCCCAAGAATTACTGTTGCTAAGCAAGACAGTTGTTAAGTGAGCAGGGTTTCCCTATGGGTTGCAAAAGCTGATCACGTGACCCTGGGACACTGCAACCATCCTAAATAAAGGAGATGGCCAAGTGCCTGGATTTTGATCACGTGATCATGGAGATGCTGCACTAGTTGTTGTTCCATATTAGCAGGGTTGAAACCCTGCGTTCCTATTGGTCCAGAAAAGCCGGATCGTGATTGGATGGTTTGAATGTTCCTGATTGGCTCATACAGGGTTTGCCGCGATTGGCTGAAACCAAGTGCGGCAAACTCAGAGTTGTCATTGGCTGCCTAGCCGCAGCCAGCTCTATAAGAAGAGCTGCCGCGCGCTAGGGTTTTCGTCTCAGAATCTATCTGTTAAATAAAGAGCTGTTGTTCATTACTCAAGCCTCGTCTATTCATAGGACCCACCGACCATACTTAACAGTTGTAAATGTGGAAAAGGTCATAAGTCCCTTTTTCCAGTGCCGTTGTAACTTTGAACAGTCACTATGCACAGAACAGTCGCTGGTAAATGAAGGACAACATGTATTTCTTTTTGTATCTTCAATTTATTGTTTCAGTTTGTTTCTACGAGTCAGCATGTGAACTCCAAGCTTCTTTCATTCTTGCCTGGCCAGCCTTCTCCAACCTTGTCAAACTGAAGGTGGAGATCCGTGATATCCTAGTCAGATGCCTCTGAAGGATGGCACTTCAAAACAGTTTTGGTCACCATGATGTAAAAAGGATGCTGAGACTCTAGTGCAGAGAAGAGCAACAAAGATGATTTGGGGACTGGAGGCTAAAATATTTGAAGAACTGTTGCAGGAATTGAGTACGTCTAGTCTAATGAAAAGAAGGACTAGGGGAGACATGATAGCGGTCTTCCAATATCTCAGGGGCTGCCCCAAAGAAGAAGGAGTCAAGCTATTCTCCAAAGCATCAGAAGGCAGGACAAGAAGCAGCGGATGGAAACTAATCAAGGAGAGAAGCAACTTAGAACTAAGGAGGAATTTCCTGACAGGTAGAACAATTAATCAGTGGAACAACTTGCCTTCAGAAGTCGTGAATGCTCCAACACTGGAAGTTTTTAAGAAGAGATTGGATAACCATTTGTCTGAAGTATTGCAGGATTTTCTGCAGAGGGTTGGATTAGAAGACCTGCAAGGTCCCTTTCTACTCCGTTATTCTATTCTATTCTATTCTATTCTATTCTATTCTATTCTATTCTATTCTATTCCTGCAGAGATTTCTGATGGATTCTCCAAGGCAGTTATGACTTGCATGTGTACGCAGAATTGGGGTGGTTGTCAATGGATGTCAAATGGCACACGGACCTTGCAAAGAACAGAAGGAAGAAATCAAGCGGAACTGCTATGTTAGGATATTAAACTTAGTAGCTGGAACAATAAAATTGTACAATGGGTGAGAACAAACTTAGTGGGTTGATTGGAGAATGCCGAGGCAATCTATGTCGTGCTTGGTTGCTGTGGGCGTTTCCTTTTCTTCCCCACCTTTTTCTTCTGCGCGCTCTCTGTATATTGTCTAAAATTACCTCACGGTGTTCCTGTGTTCCTGACTATTTTGTCTGCTGTAAATATAAATGTTAAATAAATGTATTTTATATAAAACTACAAGTTTCTGTCAGTGTCTCTGACTTCATTTGGGCACTTGTTTCACAGTTTTGTTCCCTATGCCATGCATCTGGTAAACTCGCAGTATTTGTTTTTCTCACCATGTACCTACATGTGTAAATCTGAACTTGACTGTGTTGTTTCTCTGTGCCATATAATATATGTGGGTAAATGCATAATTTTGTATTTATTTATTTATTCATGTTTATATAGTGTATGTTGGAGGTGGAGACCCTTAGAGAGCTGTATGAAATTAAATTTCATTTTAATGTATGCCGATTAGTGTGCATTCAAAGTGACAATAAAGTTACTCTAAATCTAAATTCTAAGTCTAATTCCCTGACATGCCAAGTTCTCCTCCTGGATGCCTTCAGCTATATTCTCCCCCGCCCCAATGGTCATAAATCACTTTTTTCAGTGCCACTGTCAGTTTTAACAGTCACTAAATGAATGGTCGAGGACTACATGTGCAGGGACCTTCTGTAAGGACTTGCCTCTCCTCTCCCCTCAAGAAAGCAGAATTCTTGAAACAGGCATTCATTCAAAAGGAAACTTTTATTGAGGGAAAGTGATAGCAAGGAAAGCAAAGCGGGAGTTGGTGCGAAGTTGTTATGAGAACTCGAGATGAGAAAGATGATTAAAAAAAATGGTTCTCAGGTGCCGCTTTGCCTGTTTCTTTGGAGCCGAGACAAAGCAGGTGGCCCCAAGCAATTCCTTTCCCCCCTCCTTTTCCCAAGCAGGTACATCAAAGTGACAAGATAGCCAGAAACAAGAAATGGGTTATAAAAGAGTATCCAGGGCCCCCTCCCCACTGGAATGGCAGTGTCCTGACATGCTGCACCCCTAGGAGAAGGCAAGTCCCATCTGAAAAAAGATACAAATTGAGATAATTAGTAAAAAGGGTGAAAGAAGAAGGGGACGGAAGAGAGTGAGGGGGCTGGATGGAGTCACTGAAACAGTTGGCATGAGCTTAAATGGACTCCGGGGGATGGTAGAGGGCAGGAAAGTCTGGAGGAACATGGTCCATGGGGTTGAGATAGGTCATGCATGACTTCGCAACTAACAATAAGTAAGGTTTATCTGGGTAGAGATAAACATTTCAATAGTTTAGGGACTCAGGTATGTTTTTGTGGACCTATTCATTTTTAGAAGGTGGGAGGTGTTTCCAAGCAACCAGGTATTGGGTCGCTCCATGATGTTAACTAGAATCAAGTATTTCTTTGATTTCAAAGTGTTGCTCGCCCTCCACCATAATGGGTTGTGGTGGTATAGCTGCCTTAGGTCTGAGGGGTGAGGGTTATTTCTGGTTTTAAGAGGCTGCAGAGGAATATTGGGTGCACTTATCTCAGGGTTTTGGGCAATTGGAGTTCTACTGTGACTGAGTTTATGGTTCGTCAGATAGGGAAGGTCTTATAAATTTTGGTCCCAGCTTTTTACAGGGTGGTAAGGGTTGCAGTGACTTAGTAGGTAAATACATGTGGTCTCCTATCTTATATGGCTTCTGTTCTTTCTTTATCTACCTGTACTTTTTAAGCTGCCAGTGCCCCTTCTAACCATTTTCTCACAACTGACCAGGTGTTTTGCAGCTGTTGTATCTGCTCCTTAAGGGAGGGTATTATGGGTTCTTCTGGTAGCTCTAGCGTGGGTTTGAAGTTCAGGCCAGTGGCTACTCTGAAGCGGGTGAACCCTATGCTGGAATGGACTGCATTGTTGTAGGCCATCTCTGCAAAGGGCAGTAGGCAATCCAATCATTCTGTTGATAATCGATGACACATCTGAGGTATTGTTCTAGAACAGAGTTCCTATGTTCCCTCCCGACCATTAGTTTGAGGAGGGTGACTTGAACTCAAGTCCTGATCAGTTCTGAGGAGGGCTAGGAATGCTCTCCAGAACTTTGAAGTTAATTGGACACACACACACCCGTCAGAGATGATTCTTTGAGAGGCCCTGTGTAGGCCATATATATGGTGTAATTTGCTAGGGCCTTAGCCATGGGGATTTTCTGGCATGGGATGAAACGGACCTGTTTGGAGAACAGGTCTGTAACCACCCAAATGACAGTGTTTTCTGCACTCTTGGGTAATTCCGTGATAAAAACCACGGAGATATCTGAGGGTTTGGCAACCATCTGCAAAAGGCCGAAGGTGGTTTTCCCTGCCGCCTTTTTGCCGCTGCGCAGACAGGACAGCTTGCCACATAGCTCTCAATGTCTTTCTGGAGAGACAGTCACTAAAACTGCTTCTTTATCAGGTGTAGCATTTTCACAAGTCTGAAGTGGCCAGCCATTTTTTAGTCGTGACAAGATTGCATGAGCTTGAGCTGTCTGTAGAAATTGGCGGAACCTAGAAAAGTATGACAGCTGTAGCTGTCACACTGTACAACTTGCCCTTTTTCTGGATCCATTTCCACCCCTTTGTGGGAGATGCGATAGCCCTGAGGATCTATGTTTTCTTGATGAAACTCGCACTTCGACAGTTTAGCATACAGCTTTGCTGCAATGAGTTTGTTTAGGACCACTTGGATTAATTTTATGTGCTCCGCTTTTGTTTCAGTGTAGATCAGTACGTTGTCAAGGTAAACCAAAATCCCCTTATAGAGGTGCTCATGCAGCACCTTATTGATTAACTGCATGAAGACAGCTGGGGCCCCTTGTAGCCCAAAGGGCAGCACATTAAATTGGAAGCACCCCAGTGGACAATTGAATGCAGTTTCCCAATTATCTCCTTCCTTAATTCAAACATAGTAATAAGCCTCATGCAGGCCTAACTTGGGAAAAAAAATCTTCCCTTTTGACAGGTGGGCTAGCATATCCTCCATGAAGGGGAGTGGGGTACACATTTTCCATGCACAAACATTTAGACCCCTATAATCAGGGGTGGGCTTCAAAAATTTTAGCCAAAGGTTCTCTGCCCATGGTGGCCTAGTCAGCTTCTTGCACCATATGGGGGTGTTTTTGCCCTCCCTGGGCTCTGGAGGCTCTCTGGAAGCCTGAAACAGGCCCATTTCCAGCCTCCCTGAATTTCCAGGAGGCCTGTTTTCACCCTCCCCGAGCCTCTGCGTGTACCCTGCACTTAACTACATCCAAAATGGGCCACTTGGGGACTCCTGGGAGGGGAGGGGTGGGCAGGGCCAATCAGGAGTGAGATTTGGAGCTTCTCTGAACTGCAAGAATCTTAGCTAGGGGCTCTCCTGAACCCCTGCCAACCTCCAGCAGCCCACTCCTGCCTATAATCAGGGGTGGGATTCTACTAGTTCGCACCTATTCTCTAGAACTGATTGTTAACATTCTAAGCAGTTCGGAGAACCGGTTGTTAGAAGAAATTACTGGGCTAATCCTGTAAGGAAGGCAGGAAGGAAACATTCTGGTGTTGCTTACAGAAACTGCCTCTCCGTTAACCCTTATTCTTGGCAGAACTAGACTTCCTGTCTCTGGAACTTCTCTGGAGTTTTTTTCTGCTCCTTTACTGGTACTTTGCTTGTGTGGAGTAACCATTCAAAGTTACAATGGCACTGAAAAAAGTGACTTATGACTGTTTTTCACACTTACGACTGTTGCAGCATCTCCACAGTCATAAGAGGCCAGGCGAGGAGATGCATGCCTCAATGTGAGTGATATTGAGTTGGCCACACCCAGCCAGTCACATGACAACCAAGCCACCCCCACCAACCTAGCCACACCCACAGAACCAGTTGTTAAAAATTTTGAATCCCACTCCTGCTTATAATCCATGCACAAGTGAAGACACCCATGTTTCTTTTCCCAGAAAAGGACTGGGGCTTCCACTTTGGGTCTGGTTGGTTGAATGAACTCTTGGGCTAGATTTTTATCTATAAAGGTGAGTAACTCTTCTAGTTCCCTGGGAGGTCATAGAATACATCTTAGACTTTGGTAGCCCCAGGGAGGATTTCAATAGTACAGTCTATGGTCTGGTAGGCAGGGCAGCTTTTCTGAACTGTCTTTGCTGAAAATCTCAGCTAGGTCCCTGTATTTTGGGGAAATGCCTTGTGGTGGCTCAGTTTTCATAGTGGCTGCAGTTTCCCCTCTTGGTCTGCTCTTTGTCACTTTTATCCGGCGCTGTCACCCCCCATGGGAACCTTAGGTTCCCCTTTTTCCAGTCTACTTGTGGATTCCAGCGCTTCAGTCACGCAAGACTCACAACCATGGGCCACTCCTTCCCAGGTGCCACAATAAATACTAAAGTCTCACTGTGGTCTCCCATGGTTAATTCCAAGGGTTTAGTGGCAAAGGTGGCTGGCTCCCTCCGCGATAGATCCATCCGGCTGGCAAAAGGCCATTGGGTTTTTTAGTGTCTCAGGTGAACCCCCATTTTCTCCACTAGGGTTGGGCTCACCAGGCATTTAGTGCACCCCAAGTCTAGCAGACTTGTCAATTTTTACTGTCTTCCCCAAACTGGGGATCAATAGTCTTAGGGGTAAGGTGACAGGCTCAATTGACTCACTTGCCAATGGGTCGTCTTCGAGGTCGCTTTCCAGGGTCTTCCTTGGAAGGAGTCGGAGTTCCCACCCTTGGTCTTGGGGGTGGAACTTTACGACCTCACTGCTCCTCAGCGTGGTTTTCTTTGCTCTTGGGGTGGCTTTAGTCAGCTTCCCAGTCATGGGGTGGTTGCTTTTCCTCACTGGAGTCTTACTTGGTGGCCTTCCTTCCCATATTTGAAGCAGGCAGTCAAGGGCGGTGCATATGTTTGTGGCTCGGCAGGCTCTCTCTTCCTCTTGGGTGGGGACCTCGTCCAGCCTCAGCTGGACTGGTACTAGTTTCTTGCCTGGTTGATTTCTGCCTCCTCCTAAGATGTACCAGCAGTGGAGGTGACTTGGGGCTCCACGGGTGATGAAGGCATGGTAGAGGTCATTGTTCAGTCCATCTTTATAACTCACTAGGATGTCCTCTGGCCAGTCCATGTGACAGGCCAGGTTGCAGAACTCCTTTGTATATTTGGCCACCGGCCGGCAGCCCTGCTCAAGGTTTTCATATGGTCTCTGGCTTTGGGTCCCAATGGGTGCTTGAATCTGTGCGGGAGAGAGCTATCATGAAGTGATCGAAGTTTCAGAGCTCTGGGATGTTGGTGTTGTGGAGGGTCACCTCACAGTTGCTCCTTCTAGTGCCAGGGTGATGAATTGAACCTGGGCTTCCTGGGTTGGCAAGTCTTGCCTACTCCTCTACTCATTGCAGAATATCCTTATGCCACCAGACTTGAAATTCTAGACTTAGGAAACCTAGAACTACGCCGCCTTCGGTCTGATCTAAGTATGGTATATAAAATCATACATTGCAATGACTTACCAGTCAATATAATACTTCAGCTTCAACCATAACAATACAAGAGCACCAAGCTTGATTGCAGGAAATACGACTTCAGCAACAGAGTGGTCAATGTCTGGAATACTATACCTGACTGCGTGATTTCTTCCCCAAACCCCAAAAACTTTAACCTTAGACTTTCTACTATTGACCTCATCCCTTTCCTGAGAGGTCTGTAGGGGGCGTGCATAAGGGCACCAACATGCCTACCGTCCCTGTCCTATTGCTTCTTTTTATTTTTCTTATATGCGACCTTGTATTCATAACTGTGTTTTTTTTACTTTATACCTATTATCTTGTAAGCAATTGACAAAAATAAATAAATAAATAAAATAAACATGTAGCTGAGGACGTAGGCCAGGAAGAATTCCAATTGCTGGGGATCTCCGTCGAATTTGGTGCCTAGTGGTGGCATCTTCCATTCCAGTTGGGGAACCTTGCCAGCCCCTGTTCCAGGTACGTTGTCTGGCGCCAGCACCTAGCATGGAGGGTTGGCGGGGGTGGCCACTTCCCCGTCTGCCCCCGTAGCATTGTCTGCAGCTCCCAGGGTGGGAGAGTTCACCTGTCTGGCATCACTTGATCCCTCTGCCTCTTGTCTCCCCCTTCTGCACAGTCTAGGGGGCCTCGGGCTTATAAGTCTTGGAAAACCTCTAACACAAAGTGCATGACATGCTTATTGAGGTGATCCTCTGGCTCTGTTTCCTCATACAGATCGGAGAAGGCTTCTAGTTTGCATTTCCAGCCCTGCTGCCAGCTGCCTTGGGTGAAAGTGATTCCTTTGGTCATCCCATCCCAGCTATTCTTTCTTCCCCATGCCTGGGGCTTCCTGGGCTTCGCGGGGTCTTCCAAGGTGGCTGATTCCTTGGTCAAGCAGGCAGATGCTGCATCAGCCTGGGTCATGACGGAGGTTTACCCCCAGTTCTCCCTTCCGCATGCTCACTGCCGTGTTGAACATGGTTTGCAGGGTCCCCTCGGTAGAGCAATGCTTCTCCAAGTTGACCACTTTTGGAGATCTTGACTAATGTAAGCACTTTCCTCTTCTCTCCCCTCAAGAAAGCAAAATTATTTTTTTAGATTAAAAGAAAAATTAAAAGAAAAAAGTAGAAAGTACAAATTGGGAAAATAACAGTACACATATCGATATATAATAGAATTTATTATAACCATAAGCATATTAAGGTTAGAAGGTGGAAGACTATGATTAGGTATACTTAATTGTACTATTATTATTAACAGTGTGTAAAATATATATATTGAAACTTATAACTTTCAAGGACTATAAATTTAGGTTCTTGGAAATATAATCCAGGGACTGGTTAAACCTTATTAATAATAGGCCTTATTGATGTTTCTAGAAAATGGAAATATTGGGACTATGGTGGAATATTGAGGATTTTTAAAATATTAAAATATTAGTAACTCAGAAGAGGACAACAAATATATTGTATGAAGAAATGTTATTGATGTTTAAATGTATCTATGAAGAAAGTGACCAAGAACCATAAAGAGAGTATGGTATTGTTTAAAGACAAATATGGGAATGTAGAAGAATCCCAACAAAGGGGTAGGGGGGAATATGAGTACAAATTGGGAAAGTAAATATTAAATATTATACACACTGATATATAAAAGAATCTATTATAATTACAATGCGTATGTTAAGGTTAGAAGTTGGAAGACAGGATTATGTATATTTAACTGTACTATTGCTGTTAGCATTGTGTAAAAAGTATAACGACCCAATCAAAACACTGTCCACAAAATATATTATTTCAAAAGGAAACTTTTATTGAGGGAAAGTGATAAAAAGGAAAGAGAGACAGGACCTGAAGTTCCCACTCAAAACGCTGTTAGATTAAATGTTGCAGAAAGAAACCCCTACCATATGTCCAGCCTGAGCTGAGCCAATCCACAGGTGTGAAGTTGTTATGAAAACTTGAGCCAAGAAAAGTGATAAGAAGTTGTTCACGGCTCTTTGAAATTCAGAATGAGTGACCACAGACAGGAGAGGTTTTATTTTAGAATTCTACTTCGAAATGTCACCAATTCACAAGCTTATCGGGCGTCCTATCCAATAACATGGAGAAGATTATTCTGTTAATTCTAGTTAAACTTTGACATCTAATCAAGTATCTGGATTGCAACATTTTCCCACAGATCAGCTTTGATGATTCAAAGCTTTGAGAAGCTTTGATTATTCTGTTTGGCTTTCAGCTGCATTTAAATTATTCAAAGTGAATTCCATTTTGTTTCTATTCAGTTTATGATTTTGCTATTAATTTTGTTGAGGTGACGAGGAGGAAGTGTCAGAAATCCTCTTGAAAATGTTAAGCGATTTTGGTATGCAATCCTCCACACGAACTTATTTTATGGGCTATTTAGCCTAGTTTAGGTAGTCCTCAGGTTTCAGCCATAATGGAACCTGCTTATCATGGTTGTAACTCATGATGGTTGTAAACCAAGTCAGCATTGTGACTGACCTAATTTTACAACCTTCTGGTGGCTGAATCACCATGGTCATTAAGTAAATCTATAGTCATTGAGTGAATACTATGGTTGTTAAGGGCAATAATTTGCTATGTGCATGATTTGGCAAAAAGCAGAAGTAAATTGCAGTGTTTAGCAAAACCACCATAAACGTGGCCACATGACTGCAGCATGCTGCAAATTGTCAGAAGCTCTATTGGTTAGAATGTGGTATTGCAGGCTTACTCTTCCCATTGCCAGCAGTTTGATCCTGACCAGCTCAAGGTTGATCCATCCTTCCATCTTTCCATCCTTCTGAGGTGGATAAAATGAGGAGCCAGATTGTTGGGGCTAACACAGTGACTCCCTAAAACCACTCTGAGAGAGCTATAAAGTACTACAAAGCGGTATATAAGCCTAACTGCTATTGCTAAATGTCTCCTAGCTGCTGAGCACCTAAGGTGCAGTCACACAATCACAGGGGGAACAGAACTTCAAATCTGGATCACAAGTCCTCCTCAGGTAGGTGTGTCAGAACTTCGAACAGTCGCTAAGCAAATATACAATTTGGACATTTTTCTGTGCTCTTTTATTTTATCTTAATAGTATTGCTTAATAGCAAACAAATCTAGAGCATCAAATCTCTGTCCTGGATACAAATCCAGAAATTGTGAATCAGGTTAGGGATATTAAAATGTTGTGTCCTACAGCCTTGATCTTGGACTGATATTCAGTCTTACATCCAGTTGCTTAGTGACTGAAGTTATAACGGCACTGAAAAAAGTGGAACAGAAGTTGCCTTCAGAAGTTGTGAGAGCTTCATCACTTGAGACTTTCAAGAAGAGATTGGACTGCCATCAGTCAGAAATGGTGTAGGGTCTCCCGCTTGGGTGGAGGGGGGTTGGACTAGATGACTTACAGATGATCAAAATTCAGACGTTTGGCAACTAGCTCATGCTTATGACAACTGCAATGTCCCGGGGTCATGGGATCCCCTTTTGCGACCTTCTGGCAAGCAAAGTCAATGGGGAAGCCAGGTTTGCTTAACAACCATGTTACTAATTTAACATTTGCAGTGATTCACTTAACAATTGTGGCAAAACTGATTTTCCTAACTGTTTTGCTTAGCAAAATACATTGGGGCTCAGTTGTCCTAAATCGAGGGCTACCTGTAAGTTTTCTTCAAAGCTCAATTCTTATCTCTTTGCTAGGTTTTTATAGTTACTACGTTCCTACATATTAATGCCTCCAGTTTAACAAAAGGAAAAGAACAATGCCCTAACTCTGAATTGAGACATCGGTGTAGAATTATGGAGATTGATGGGAAAGTCCAGGGTGATATCCCAAGAGACAATATTGATTTGCTTGTCAAAGGATGTGATTCTTATCTTCAGTTGGACAAGTGTTTGAACAACAGAAGGGAAGATGAAGTGGTTCCCATATAAGTCTGTAAGTGAGAACCAGGCGACCTTCATTCTAGTCCCCCAATTAGCTACAGAAGAGGCAAGAAAAGTCCTAAAATGGGGCAAAACTCACTTAACAAATGTCTCACTTAGTGACATAAATTTTGGGCCCAGTTGTGGTCTTAAGTTGAGGACTACCTGCACTTGAATTCCACTAAAGAAAATATATGATCAGCTGGGGAAAAGGCTGGGAGAAAGCAAGCAGGCAGGCAAGAAGGCAAACTTCTGGCTTTAAAACAACATTTTAATTTCTTAGAAGATGCTAAGTTTTCTTTTGATCACGGAAACATCAAGGACCACGACATGGACATCACAGGAGATGCGAATGTTGCTCGTATCACCTAATTGGTCTGTGCAAAGTCAATGACCACCGTTTAAAAAAAAAGTCTGTTGTGAAGAGCTGGGGAGCTTTGGAAATTCGCCAAAGCTGGAGTAATTCCTTCTGAATGCAGTCCCCAAGGAGACTGGGCCAGGCGGAATAAAGGTATCGACCCAAGCCTTTCACCCAAGAGGAAAGAGCGGGCGCTGCGTGTTGAGCTCCCTGACCACTTCATTAACGAAGCCTCTTGAGCTGCTGAAATTAATGCACTCTTGAAAATGTCAAAAAGCCCACACAAAGGATCGAGATGATATTTTCATTTATGGATTAGTTTCTTCTGTCGTCTCCAATCTTTCTTCCCTGATGTTCTTTTGCGTTGTTCTTGTTCACTATTCATCTCTTTTTACTTTCCCAACTGGCTTTCTGGGAACTTCTCTGGTTGGAATGCAGGAGAATTGGAACGGGAGAAGAATTTCTGGCACATTTGGCAGGAACTTTGGCAGAAGCAGAAGGAAAGGGGGGGATGGGTGACACACTACTCTCTTTTCTTTTTCTCATGTGTAATCCTCATACCTATTTTTATAGCAGAATTGGAAAGGGCCCTGGAGATACTCTTTGCCCTTTCAGACCAAATAACACCATTTAGGCAAGTGTGACCAAGGACACTGTCATAGCTGATGTTCCTCCAGTAGACTCCAAAATAAGAAACAATCTACAGGTAGTCCTTGACTTACAACGGTTGGTTTAGTAACCGTTCAAAGTTACAACGGCACTGGAAAAAATGACTTATACTTACAGCCCTTGTAACAACCTCATGGTTATATGATCAAAATTTGGACACTTGGCAGTTGACATGTATTTAACATGGTTGCAGTGTTCTCAGGGGTCATGTGATTACCTTCTGCAACCGTCTAACAAGCAAAGTCAATGAGGAAGCCAGATTATTCAGGTTAACACATTTTATTAACGTACAACTTGCTAGACTAAAAAGATCCTATCAGATGCCTCTTTCCAATTTTTCTGGTAACATTCATCCTTCCCACCTAACCAGAAGAGTTAAAGTTCTCACACCCTTTTATTTTTACAACATGCTAAGCTCGATAAATATTAATCTTAGTTAGATTTGGTGGCTGAACATGCTGCAGAAATCCAGTTCCCTTGGCTCACCTTGGCTTCAAAGTATTGTGCAACCTCAAACTATAGGTTAATTAAAATTTAGCACATCATATGAATATGGCAATAGCAATAGCACATACCACTTTATAGTGCTTTCCAGTCCTCTCTAAGCAGTTTAGAGAGTCAGCCTCTTGCCCCCAACAATCTGGGTCCTCATTTTACCCACCTGGGAAGGATGGAAGGCTGAGTCAGAGCCTGGTGGTATTCGATCTGCCAAATTGCAGGCAGCCGGCAGGCAGCAGAAGTAGCCTGCAGTACTGCACTCTAACCACTGCACCACAGAGGCTCTAATGCAGACAGCCCTTAATTTATCACCACTGTTAGACTAGAATTTCTGTTGCTAAGCATGGTAGTTGTCAAGTGAGTTGCACCTGTTTTTACAAATGTGTTGGCCGTAGTTATATGAATCACTGCAGTTATTAAGTCAATCATGCGGTCATTAAGCAAAACCAGTTTCCCACATAGAGTTTGCTTGTTGGGAAGGTTGTAAACAGTATTCACATACAACTGTAGCTGCTGTAAAATATATGGTTACCAAGCACCCAAATTTTGATCGCGTATCGCTGTGCATGCTGCCCTGGTTATACATGTGAGGACCAGACTTAAGTCAATTTTTTTCAGTGTTGTTATAACTTTTAACAATAGCTAGACAAAGGGTTGAAAGTTGAGAACTTCTTGTTAGCAGTCACTGTATTGCAGATTTTCACACATCAAGGTATGCTTAAACATAATTTTCTTACAGGTAGCTCATGATTTAAAGGTAGAAACAGAAATTTTATCAGCATATATTGGCAATTGGAAGGCAGTGTTTTGTGGGTTTTTAAATTATTATTTCTTTTTTGTTCGCTTTTTCCCAGCTTTGGTCTCATCCAAAAATCAATAAAGGAAACCTTTTAAAATGACAGTTAAGTTATGTCTCCATGCACCTCAGTTACAACAAGATTAGAACACAGCATTCTCTGTACCTGCTGATAAAAGATCTGAATATCAATAAAGGCTTCAAAAGAGCAACTTTAATGCCTATGTTGTTGCTTTTATTTTTCTTTAAAAAAGAAAATCACTAGGCAAGAGATGCCTCCGAAAGGCACCAGAACAATCTAAACAGGACGCAAGCAACAGAAGTAGGATGTGGTGGGAAACGCATTTATTTTACTTATTTAAAACATTTATATAGGTGCCCAACTTATATCAGAGTCTGGGCAGCTGTCAATAAGCAATTGAAGCAATATCAATAATAAAACAGCACAATACATAAATATATTAAAACCATGCACATTAAAGACCTGGTATCAAAGACAAATTTCTGACATAGTCCCTCATAAAGTCTTCTCAAAAACTGGCGTTCTAAATTGGCCAGTGTTTCTAAAGCCGGCAACTTTAAGATAGGTGGACTTCAATTCCCAGAATTCCTCAGTCAACCATAGAGTCTCAATCTTAGAATCCCAGCAGTGTCTGTTTCTTGATCAAGCTTACCTTAAAAGACTGACATCAATCATCCGCATCATTACACTGAAAGTATTATTCAGCAAAGAAGCTAGTTCACACATTCAGCTGCTAACAAGGTTTACGGGTGGTAAGGTTTGACATACCGCCTTGTGGTTAGGAACCATTAAGTTAAGGAAACACAGCGGGCTCATTTTTGATCCAAGGGTATTCTTCCAAATCAAGTTCAAAACAGGCCCAGCATGTTCTCTACCGGTGGAGAAAACAGGACAGTTTATTTTTATTTATTTATTAAATTGATATGCCATCCATCTCATTATCAAATGACTCAGGACAGTATGATGAATTCATTGTCCAGTTGTTGCAATATTCAAATTTGCGTCCATCATAAGTACATAAGGGTACAGGTCAGAGGTGGTATTCATGCAGTTCTGGAGAACTGTTAGAGGAAATTTTGAGTAGTTCAGAGAACCGGCAATGCCGCCTCTGACTGGCTCCGCCCCCATCTCTTCTCTGCCTCCCATTGAGTCCCAGTTGATCGGCTGGGTCTCCTTTGGTTGCCCTGCACAGGAGAACAGAGCTGGAAAGAAGGTTAGTGGGGTGGGGAGGGAATGGGGATTTTACAGTATCCTTTCCCTGCCGTGCTCACCAAGCCACACCCACCAAAACACACCATGCCCACAAGCCAAACCCACAGAACCAGTAGCAAAAAAAAATTGAATACCACCCCTGGTACAGGTAGACTTCAACTTACGACTATAATTATAAGTTGAAACACCCACAAGACTAGAAGTAATTTTCTCACCTTTTTCTCAGTGGTTGTAATGCTGGAAACTGACAAAAAAATCATGAACCATGGTTATGTGACTGTGGAATGCCATGATGTGTCATAAACTTAACCTTTCTGATATGGGATCATGTGATTGGTGTTTGTGTGTGTATTTCGGTGGGGAGGAACATGATAATTTGCAATGGCCATTTATGATGGCTTTATGGGGTATAAACCACCCATTCTGTGGCCTTGTAACTTCACATGGTCATAAAACAGCCAGTCATTAAGTGAGAACTATCTGTATTCTCTGCCCAATGGTGTATATGTATGTTTATTTCTTGCATTTTTGGTGTGACGGCTACCAGTACAGGTATCTTTTGAACATTTCCAACAATAGGATAAACTAAGACTCACAAGCTTTTAGTCTAAAGTAGAAGCTGCTGATATATTTCCCTGTTTGGGAAGGCCAAATTCTAAGAATTGGTCCAGAACTGGAAAATTGGTCCAAAGTTACTCAGCCAGTTTTCATGCCTAAAGCAGGATTAGAACTCACTTTCTCCTAGTGATTGACGCAAAGTCACCCAGCAAGCTTTCATGCCTAAGGTGGAATAAGAATCCGTCATCTCCAGGTGATTGGCCTGAAGAACTCCAGCTGACTTTCATGCCTAAGGTGGGACTAGAACTCACTGTCCCCTAGTGATTGACATAAAGTCACCCAGCCAGCTTTCATGACTAAGGTAGGACTGGAACTCATGGTCTCCTGGTGAGTCATCTAACTGGCCTAAGGCAGAACTAAAACTCATCTCCTGATGATTGGCCCAAAGTCACCCAGCCAGCTTTCATGCCTAAGTCAGAGTAAGAACTCCCAGTCTGCTGATCTTTATCCTAATACCTTAACCCAGGGGTGTCCAACCTTGGCAACTTTAAGACTTGTGGACTTCAACTCCCAGAAAATAAGGGGAAAAAAATCTGCCTCTGCCTACCAGTATCCATCAGTTTGGAAACTGAAACAGGATTTGCTGTGTGAGCAAAAAGGAGACAGCAAGGAGCCTGGGTGTGTCCTAGCTCAACTGTTCTGTACTAAATATTTACAGACCCCTCACATCCCAGAAATAAACTGTTTCAACTCCTTCCCTCAAAACGACGCTATAGAGCACTGCACATCATTTCAAAAAATCCTTTCTTAGTGAGCACCTAGAAGCCAAGAGGAACATAAGTGCCAAATTTGTAGGCTTTACGGTTCTGGAGATTTTGTGATGTTGCATGAGGGGTATTTTGCTTTTATAGAGAGAGATTATTTAATAATTTCCTCTTCAGATGTTGTTCTATCCTTGTTCGTATTCTTGTTAGCTTCTCTTAGTGGGTAGCATATAAACTAATTTAATCCGTTGATTCATCCCAGGTATTCAACTTGTCAGCTAGGCCTGCTTCACACAACCACTAATGGTCCACATATATTGGGAGAATGAATGAGTTCTGATCCTGGTTACAGTTCAAGAGCCAGAAGTATGGCAGGTATTTAGCCCATCTTCACTTCCTAATAGAGTTCCTATTAAAACTCACTTGCTATTAATTGATGAGTGTGGAATCTCAGTCTAACTTCGTCATATAGTAAATTCAAGCTGAGGTATCCCAGTGTTGGTCAAAAAGATCCTGAACATCTTTATGTGCTTCACATGAATGTACAGATGGTTCCCAATTTACAACCATTCATTTAGTGACTGTTCAAAGTTACAACGGAACTGGGAAAAGTGGCTTATGACCAGGGATGGGATTCCACCAGTATAACAGTCGGTTCGGTGATTGCGCGCTTTGCAAATGCTCCGCATGCATTCTCCATTTTAAAAAAGGCAAGCACATACTTACTTTCCACTGCAGCCTCTGTGAAGAAAACAGCTGAGGCGTGGCAGACTGCTTTGCTACGTGAATCAGCTGGGCTCTAAACAAAGGAAGTAAAGCACAGGAAAGAACAGGGGTGGGCAGACGGGCGTCCCCGCTTCCTCATCACAGCGAACCGGTTCAGAGTGAGTTGAACATGGGAACAAGGGGTTCGACTGAACCAGTCCAAACCATTAGAATCCCACCCCTGCTTATGAGCATTGCAGCATCCCCATGGTCATGTGATCAAAATTTGGATGGTTGGTAACTGGTTCATGTTTATGACAGTTGCACTGTCCTGCGGTCATATGATCAGCTGTTGTGACTATCGGGCTTCAACAACGCTGCTGACGGAATGAAGCCCGACACGTCATCATGGTTGGGGAAGAGTTGCCTACCTCGACGGTCCCGAATCGATGACAGCTGACGAAGCCAGGTGCAACCTCCTCTCCCTACTTTGGTACGACCAGCTGGGAAACTGCCTTGTCAGCTGTTCGGTGTTTTGCGACTCTCTAAGCACAATGCTTCTCCCTCTTCTTAGCGCAACCAGATGGGAAACATTTCGGGATATAGTATCGGCTGATCAGCGTTTCATATAGGTGATATCAGGTGGATTGGGGTGGAAGGACACCCGGGGAGTGGGGAGGTGTTATCTGGGGATTTGCACCGTGGTTAGAATTAGAGTTGGGTGGTGGCGCGCGAGATTGCTGTAGATAGATGTTGGGTGCTTGCTACAGGCAGATGTTAGCTAATTATTGGGGCTGGACCGGGATTATAAAAAGCGCTGAGAGGCAGACGCTCTCAGAGCTGGCTTTACTCGGACTTTCTGTTTGTTGCTGCTGTTGGAGGAAGCCAAAATAAACACACATTGCTACATCAAGACTGTGAGTGAAGTGTTTTATTGAACTAGTTTCAGTGACCTCCCGTAGGAGCTGACAGTGACCTTCTGATAAACAAAGTCAACAAGGAAGCCAGTTAATAGCACAGTAACACCATGTTAACTTAACTTAACAAAGGCATTGATTCGGTTAACAGCTGAGGAAAACAAGGTCATAAAATGGGGAAAAACTCGCTTAACTATCTCATTTAGCAACAGAAATTTTGGACCCAGTTATGGTCATAAGAGCCGTGATGGCTCAGTGGTTGGAATGCCGTATTGCAGGTTAATTCTGCCAACTGCCAGCAATTCGATCCTGACCAGCTCAAGGTTGTCTCAGCCTTCCAGCCTTCTGAAGTTGGTAAAATGAGGACCCAGATTGTTGGGAGCCACAGGCTGACTCTGTAAAACTGCTTAGAGAGGGCTGTAAAGCACTGTGAAGCGGTATTTAAGTCCAAGTACTATTTCTGTAAGTCGAGGACTATCTGTAAAAGGATGTCGGGCTTCAATTGTGTGCTCATGATTGCAGTATTGACTTGTTTGCCCCTCCCATCAGTGACAGAAGCAGTCCAGAAGCTTCTCCAAGTAGGTCCTCTTTGGTCTGAATAGCCTTCGTAGCCACCTTAAAAAGCTGTCCAAATGGTGAGGCATCTCTTTCTTTGCCTTCTCAAAGCACCTCAGTGAATTTTGGGGTACTGTCAATTAACCAGAATATTAATTATCTGTAGTGAATGTACCCTTCCTTGGGGCTTGAAAAGAAGCAAATTACTTGAAGGACTAACTGAGATGATGTAATCTTGACCCCAAACAATGCTTCCTTTCCAGTGATAAGATGATATAATTGAAGTCTCTCTTTCATTAATATTAACGGGCTGAAACTAAGCCCTTGCAAGACCGAGTGGCTCTGGGTTTGGGGTCCGCTGGCTCAGGGAGAATTGCCACTTTTGATCTTGGATTGGGTGGCACTACCCCAAACAGACCCTGTGCATAATCTAGGGGTTTTCCTGGACTCACAACGCCTGCTCAAAGAGCAGGTGGAGGTCATGGCCAGGAGGGCCTTTGCGCAACTGCATGTTGTGCACCAGTTACCCCTTTCCTGGGCCAATGGTCCCTACTCACAGTCACTCATGTCCTGGTCACTTCCCACCTTGACTATTGCAACAGGCTCTACATGGGGCTGTCCTCAAAGAGCATCCAGAAGCTCCAGTTGGTGAAAAACACAGCAGCCCACATGGTTTTGTGCAGACCCCAGCGTGCACATGTTTCAACTCTCCTGCGGGAGCTGCATTGGTTGCTGATTTGCTTTCAGGTACAATTCTAGATGCTTTAAAGCCCTTCCTGGCTTGGGTCTGGGTTATCTGAGGGAACGTCTCTTGCCGGTCACATCTACCTGACCCATTAGAGGGGAAGGCAGGGAGTGTTGTGGGTCCCATCCCTGAGGGAGATACACCTGGTGGAACCCAAAAGAAGGGCCTTCTCTGTGGTGGCTCCCTCTCTCTAGAACATCATTCCCCCAGAGATTAGAATGCCCTCTCACTAATACTCTTCCAGAAGGCACTGAAGACCTGGTTCTGCCAGTGGGCCTGGGGAACTCAGAGTGGGATGGAGCGAGGGGTGGCATTCAAATTTTTTAACAACCAGTTCTGTGGTCATGGCTTAGATGTGAGCGTGGCTTGGTGGTCATGTGACTGGGTGGACATGGCTTGGTGGTCATGTTATTGGCTGGGTGTGGCCAACTCAATAGCACTCACATCACCTGGCCTCTCATAACTGTGGGGATGCTGCAACAGTCGTAAGTGTGAAAAATGGTCGTAACTCACTTTTTTCAGTGCCATTGTAACTTTGAATGGTCACTCCATCCAAGCAAAGTACCAGCAAAGGTGGGGAAAAAACTCCAGAGAAGTTCCAGAGACAGGAAGTCTAGTCCTGCCAAGAATGTAATAAGGGTTAACGGAGAGGCAGTTTCTGTAAGCAACACCAGAATGTTTCCTTCCTGCCTTCCTTACAGGATTAGGCCAGTAATGTCTTCTAACAACCGGTTCTCCGAACTGCTTAGAATGTTAACAACCGGTTCTAGCGAATAGGTGCGAACTGGTAGAATCCCACCCCTGGATGGAGCCCATCAAATGGCTTATATGATGTGTTGTCATCGGGGCAAGGAGTGAGAATTGGGGGTGGTTTTTTATTTATTTTTTTCCAGATTTTGTTCTATTTACTTTATTAATTTATTTGATTCTTTCTGTCAGTTTTTGTTGTTTTTTATTTTAAATATGGATTTACATTCTGTTAAGCTGCATCGAGTCGCCATGGGCAAATAGGTGGCAATATAAATTCAATAAATAAATAAACATCTGATGACCTGACCTGACTTGGAAGGATGCACTGGTAAATGGTGCCTGAACCTGTATACTTCCCTCTCAGTCCTCTTGCTGTTAATATAATTAGCTCCTTGAAACAAGATGGCCTCCAAAGGATTTTGTGTGTCTAAACCTCCATGTAAAGGTGAAGGTTTCACCTCTCCAGTCGTGTTTGATTCTATGAGGTAGTGGTCATCTCTGTTTCTTAATCAAGGGAGCCAATGTTGTCTGGAGATGTTTCCTTGGTCATGTGGCCAGCATGACTATATGCTGAGGTGCAAGGAATGCCGTTGCTTTCCCACCAAAGTGGTACCTGTTTATCTACTCGTATTTGGGGTAGGTTTATCCATCTTTGGTAAAGGTTTTCCTGTCCAATCATGTCTGATTCTAGGGGACAATGCTCACCTCCATTTCTTACCCAAGGGAGGCAGCATTGTCTGTAGACACTTGTCTGTGGTTGTGTGGTCGGCATGAGTATATGCCAAGATGTGCCAAACACTGTTACTTTCCCACCAAAGTGGTACCTATTTATCTACTCGCATTTTGCACGCTTTCAAACTGCTAGGTTGGCTGGAGCTGGGGAAGGTAACAGGAACTCACCCTTGCCTGGCACTCAGGCCTCGAACCCACACCGTCATCTTTCCAGCTGAGCCATCATGGTCCCATAATGCTAAAAAGTAGCATCATGGTCCTACTTTCAATGCTAAAAAGTTTTTTAAAAAAGAGGAGATCTTGGTTTCCAAAACTGATGAAAACTTTGAAGCTGGTGAAAGAAGATCCCAGCAACCCATTTGCTTCACATATTTTGTTTAGCTATTGAGAGCCAAACCACGGTTTGTTGAGTAAACCATTATTTATGGAAGGGTTTTCACAAGGCTCTGACCTTTAAACACTGACTTATAAAAATCACGGGTTCCAACTGAATTCCATAGGGAGACTGCGCAAAGCTTTAAGGAGGACCGTTCCTGCATTATCATATTACTTCCAGGTAATTATAGTTGGTGGCATAGTCGGCAAAATGTTTAGATTGGATTTGGCATTTTTAGCCACCTTCCCAAGCACCTGGCAATAGGCAGATGATGTTGATTAATAATATTAAAGGTATTATTGCAGGATGTAAGCTGTTCCAGGTAAGGCAGCCTTTTGCAATTGACTGATGATGATATGGCCAATGCAGGTAGTGTTCAAGTAGTGTGCCAAATATTTTGGTATAGCACCCCAAGGCTTCTGTTATATTGATACTATTGTCGCTTTCTTTTGCCACAGTCATTCTACTTCTATTTACGGGTTTTTGTATTTTGTGATTTTCTTCTGTTCTTTTTCTTCTCTTCTACAAGGTACTAGTTCTTTCTTTTCTCCAGGCACTGCAACAACCACTATCCAGACTTTTTTTGTCATTCTTATCGACAATTATTAAGTATGGAGTGTTCTGTAGTCGATGCCTGTTGGTTGGAATTCTAAATTCCCAGAGCATTTTAGCTTCTACATTTTCTATGACTTTCTCTATTACATGGTCCCACCAATTCTTATTTGCAGAGAAATGGCCTTTCTAGCAGACCTTCCAACGCACCATTGTTGCTACTTTGCCATGCCATTGTTTGTAGTCAGTCTGTGTGACCTTCTTGCTAACAAGTGGTCCTCTGTTTCTTCAACCACTTTGCAGAGACAGAACTTGCCATCTGTGGATTCTTAATTCTGGCTTTTCATTTGTTCTTCTTGTCAGTCAGAATTAGCCCCACTGTGTCTTTCTTCAACTTTCCTGCTCGTAGCCTTTGCCTGGTCTTATTGATATCTGTTCTGTCTTTTCTTTTTTGTTACATACTGGCCAGGTAATATTTTGTCGTGCCGTGTCTCTTTTCTTCATTTGGTCTTTCTTGTAGACTAGTTTGGTCTCTGAAGTACCCAGTAAGACTTCTTCATTGTCCTTTGGACATTCTTCCAATAGCCTTTTTTCTTTTTCAATTATCAATATCTGGATGAAGGATTTGAATCATTTTCATTATTTATTGGTCTTTCTAGCCAGGGCTTTTTATTCTGTTTGAGTCCAGTCTATTATTCCAGCTGTGTATGTAATGGCTGGAATGGCCTATCTGGTAATTATCTTGATGGTATTTCCCCACTGAGTTTGGTTTTTAAGATGTTCTTCACTCTCATGAAGTATTCACTTCCAGCCTTCTTCTTGATTTCAGCAAGCTTGAAGGATGCCATTATTTGTGGTAATCTACTCCAAACTCTTGATGTTATTTCCATAAGGCATTTTGATTCCTTTAATTCTCACTATTTTTCTTCTGTTGATGGTGAGGGTGGCATAATTATCCAGTCCAGATTCCATTACAGTTATTTTGGCTGTACACATGAATTGTGTTGAACAGCAATTCTATTTCAAATGAAGTTTTTCCATACAGTTTCAGATTGTTCATGGATCTGCCCAGTGGATGTTTTTGATATTTGATAGCCTGCCTTGTTCAGCATTGTTGACAAAGGAATCAATGCAATGACAAACAGCAGCAGTGATAGTTAGTCTCCTTGAAAGATTCCTCTCTTGATATTAACCTCTCTCAGTCTATCACCATTGAACAGCAACTTTGTTCTCCATTGTGCCATTGATCTTTGCACAAAGCTTCTGATGTTTCTACTGACTCCTGTTATTTCTAGGTACTTGATTATCCAAATCATTGGCAGGGAGTCAAATGCCTTCTTGTAATCGATCCAAGATACATTCAAGTTGGTCCTTCTCTTGCAGTTTTCCAAAATCATTTTATTAGGAGCTGGTATTTTGTTCCTCTGCTGTTTGGGCAGTTTCTTTTTTGCTCAAATGGAACAAGCTTGTTTTCAAACTAGATGTGGTTGGACTGCACCAGCTGCAACAACAGTTAGCAATTTGAAAATTGAATGTAAGCAGGTAATTGGCTGTCTGTGAAGATTCTCAGTCATCCACCCTCCCACCATCCTATCAGTACCCATCCTTCCCTCCCCCCATCATCCAGTCTCAACTGTCAATACCTGTCCTTCCATCCATCCACCATCACAACTGATGAAGCTTCTTGAATGAGCACTGAAACATTTTCTTCTTCTTCCTCAAGGAAAAAACAGTCCAGTTGCCTTTGGAAGAAAAAAAAGACACCTTTCAGGTAATTGATGGTGTAGTGCTGTCCTTTTTGCAGGATATTTTAGTATTAGGTAGATTTCGTCAGATGACCAAAGATATCATCACAATCAATGTCTTCCTGTTTGTTTTCCATCATTCAGTATCTACTTCAGCTTCCAAAAAATAGAGGGACATAACACAGCCAATACTATGCAACCTACTTCCCCATAGTTAGCTGAAACATAATTTACTTAGTTAATCCAATGTTCTGGTTTGTATACCCTGAAATCACAGACTAACCACCTGAGCTCACTGGTGTTAACATTGCTTGTTAGTAGCTCTACTTTAACTTGAAGAGAATGTGTTCTTGGATGTGGACGAAGGTACCAAGGGCTCATAAAAATCGCAAAAGACACCAAATTATGAGGGGTTTCCCCAGAGGTTGGTATTCAGCAGGTTCTGACCAGTTCTGGAGAACCGGTAGTGGAAATTTTGATTAGTTCAGAAAACTGGCAAATACCACCTCTGACTGGAGACTTTACAGTATCCTTCCCCTGCCACGCACACCAAGCCTGCCCAAAGAACTGGTAGTAAAAAAATTTGAATCCCATCACTGGGTTGCCGATACTTTAGGTCAATATTTTTCAAACCTGGCAATTTTAAGACATATTTATTTCAAACCCCAAAATTCCTCAGCCAGCACACTTGGAGTTCAAATCCACGCATCTTAAAGTTACCAAGTCTGAAAAATGCTGATTTAAAATGAAAGAGAGATTTTTAAAAAAGCAGGCTTAAGCAGCGAACAAGATGAAATTTAACAGGGAAAATATAAAGATCTGCACCTTTATAAGGAAGGTGAGAGGGAGGGAGGGATGGATGGAAGAAGGAAGGGAAGAAGGAAAATTTGTAATATTCCCTGCCAGATTCCCACATACAATGGGGATGTCAGCTGGAAGTCAGAAGTCTCTCTTGCTCCCATTCCCCTCCACTTTTTTCTCCATTTATATAAGTAATTATGTCTGAACTGATGACCCAGCAAGTCATTATCTAGTCCTTTATAAGACCCAATTTTCAGATGCCTTAGATTCTACAAATTTGAGATCTACATTCCAATCTATCTATATAGCTTAAATAACTCCACAAGGAGAACAATAATTTTTCAGGCTGTTTGGACCTTAGCATAGTTAACTGATCATGGCTAAAACCAAGCCTGGATTCCTGGAATCTAATACTAAAAGAACAGCTGTTGATCTTTTAATGTTGTTTTGCTCTACCATATCTTGGTAAGCTTTGGTATCAAGATCGTCCAATCCAACAGATTGCAGATGTGTCCTCTAAGTGATTGATTAGCATGTCCTCAAGATAAAAAAAAAACAGAGATAGAAAAAAAGACTTACAGGAAATGATTTTTTCCAGCAAAAATATCTAGAGGCAAAATCTTAAAGGAGAATCTGGCCAGCAGACAGTCAACAGCAGGCTTCCCAATCTTTGTTAATTAAGGTGGATGGATTTCAATACTCGTGTTGGCAGGGGGTTCTAGGAGTGGATGTCCTCCACCAATTTTAAAGTTGCCAAGGTTGGGAAACCCTAGTCTATAAGGTGATATTGTACCAATTTCTTCAAAAAGAAGAAATCAGATAGGTTCAGCCCCCATTCTTCTCAAGAGGGTTTAAAACAGAAACCTCCACAATGAAAAAGGAGAAAGTTCTCCCTGCAAGCATGCATAATGTCTTCACACCACTGACCCATTCTAAATTCATATTTTAAGAGCATCCTTTCTCCACCTACCGGTCATGTAGTTGCTAAAATATTGCTGTTCTGAGCTGTTCCCTCCAGCAAAATGTTGCAAACTCCCCAATGGTGGGTTCAAAAATTAATCAAGGTGACAAATGTGTATGTGTGTGTGTCTCCCACACCAAACTGGGTATTCAGCCTATGATTGATTGTCTAAGTTCTGTGTATTTCCCTTCCTATGCAAAGGCCTCGACACATGGTTTTCCCTACCTACACCAATATTTTTTATTTGTTTATGCTAAAGCTTTTCTCAAGGATGGGTATTTAATTGACTTTATCTACTGCAACTAGAACTCTTTAAGTACCATCTAGCCTCGGAATGCTAATTACAATCCAGGCAACCACCAAACACACCATAACTAACATTTATTGGGCCATGAAATGTTGCACAGTTAATAATTACAGATTCCTGCAGATAATAAAATTTGAAGCATTGAAAGGAGGGTAGCTGGCTTTCTTATGTATGTGGCGTTTTGCATTTTGCAAAGCTGTAGGTTGGCTGCCCGTGATTTGGTAAGGACTTTATCTTGAGGTTTTCATGTTCTGGATTCAGAATTTTTGTAGATTGCACCTTCAAATGACTTCACTGAAAAGGGAGTGGGGGGGGGAGAGAATTAAGATGAACAGGAGAAGAATTTCTAAATCACAGGAAGTAATTCAGGGCTACACAGTTTAAACTCGGCACAAATGTTGTTTCCAGTATACGATACTGTTCCATATTAGCCAGTTTGAAGACCTGCATTTCTATTGGTCCAGAAAAGCCGGACCGTGATTGGACGTCTTAAACACCCCTGATTGGCTCGTATAGGTTTGCCGTGATTGGCTAAAACCAAGCGCGGCAATCTCAAAGAACTGTCATTGGCTGCCTAGCCGCGGCCAGCTCTATAAGAAGAGCTGCCGCGTGCTAGGGTTTTTGTCTCAGAATTCTTCCTGTTAAATAAAGAGCTGTTTGTTCACTACTCAAGCCTCGTTCTTATGGGACCCACCGACCATACTTAATAGATACCATATTTTATTTTTTATTTTTAAAAAAACCACCAGATACTAAACAAGGCTATCCCATGAAAAACGGTCAAAGAAGTCAGGCGAATGATCACAGTTGTTCAAGTGACACCACAGGCTTTTTATGCATGTGTAATGTGTAATGTGGACCAATTGCTGAGTGCACAGAATACAATCACATGACCATCAGGAGGGGCTGCCTGAACTTTGAATCTAAGTTGTAAATAATCCTGGGCAAGTCTGTTGTAAGTTCAGTTGATCATTCAGTGACCAGTCATAAATCAAGGACTAGCTATACTACTTTTACTATAAAGCTATAGTAACAGAATCATGGTAAGTGTGAATGCACCTCCCCTCTCCGTGCTTTTCCATCCAAGAGAACTAGAGAGGTCGAATCTGAGATCTTTTTCAAATTGCTTATTTGCTTTGGACTCAGATTTCTTTTATCTGACTCTTCTTCCTGTTTCCTATCTTTATTCTCATAGCTCTTTACACACCGTTGCAATACTTTCTCTGCACTATCCGTACACATCTCATAATATCACACAAATGGTCATATGGGGTGGACTTCCAGATGTCTCACTTTCCCGGAGAGCAGAAAAAAACTGGAGATGAATCAAAATTACTTTGGTATATTGGTTTCTTTTTTTCTGTTCCGTCATCTTGTATACAACGTGGGGGTTCCCCGTGTTCTCTCATCCAGGTACAGGCCATGTTTACATTCATGTAAGTGATGCTCCAATCCAGGGAAGGTATGGGGATCACACTTCCCAGCAGCACAAAGGAGATTAAGGAGAGAATGTAATACTATTAAAATTAAAACAAGACCCGTTTTTCTTCTGGATTCTGTCTTCCCTACTTAGCATCCTTCAAAGATGTGGACATTGTGTCTGGTATGGTTCACTGGCAGCCTGTGCAGACAGGAGCAGAATCGGACAGTGGGGAAAAACAGGGACCAGTCTGGGAGTCTGGGGAGGACTCAGACGAGGGTCCTGTGTCCAATACAGAGATGGGGCCAGGGGCATCTGGCAGTGGGGTGCTGATTCCAGAGCCTCCAGAGTCTGGCAGCAGCGAGGCAGAGGAACAAGGGGAGCCTGTTCCCAATGGGTGTGTGTGCAGAGCTGTTAGAAGGCGAGAGCAGCTGAGACAAAAGGGGCAACTCAGGAGTAAAGCTTGGGGGTGATTGCTCCTCCCCTAAGGTATAAATGAGCTGCAAAGGTAGAGAAACGTTTGCAGGAAACAAAGTCATTTGCTCTGTTCGGATTAAACCTTGAAGCTCTGTGTGGACTTTGTACTTCAGTTGGCTTTTTACAGTTAATTTGGCACTCTAGTTGTTGGCAGCAATTCAAAGGAGATAAAGGTGGGTGCTTATCTCGAGGGACTGTTTGGGACTCATTGTGGGCTGGGAATGAACATAATTCCCAGCTTTGAAATAAAAAGAGAGTTGTTTGGACTAAGTATGTGCTTAATTGTTGTCTCAGGAAGCCTTGATCAGAACAGTGTCCCATAATTTTGACCAAACCAGACATGATGAGAATTGATCTAACACATCTGGAGGGTACCGGAGTTGTTGTTGATAAACTCTGTTTTAGATCAGTGCTTCTCAATCTTGGGATGCTATCAGGTATATGGACATTACAGGCTAGGGAATTCTGGAAGTTGGAGTCCACACAACTGAAATCTGCCAAGGTGGAGAAACACAGTTCTAGGCCTTTGTTAGGTTAACATACTGTACTGTTAACATTAACTTTCTGTGTATGTTGCCTTAGAGAATCAATAGAGGGAATGAAATATGGTTTTGTTAAATTCTCTGGGGGGCTCTATGCATTTAGCTTTCTCACTATTTTCAGAAAATAAACATCAATATAAAAATAATGAGCCTCATAAAATAGAACCCTAGCCCAGGCAGCTGAGCTGGCTTTTAAGAAACAAGCAAAGATTTATATGGGAGGGATCTGGTTAGAATAACAGTGGATGCCCTTCAAAGAGAGGTCATTGGAAGCAAAAGAAAAAAAAATAGAATAGAATTCTTTATTGGCCAAGTGTGGTTGGACACACAAGGAATTTGTCTTGGTGCAAATACTCTCAGTATACATGAAAGAAAAGATACATTCATCAAGAGTCAAGAATAATCAGGTTCAATATAGTCTGAGGTATAATAAGCAATCAAATCATACTAGGAAACAGTCAATATAAATTGTAAGAATACAAGCAACAAAGTTACAGTCCTACAATCACAAGTGGGAGGGGATGGGTGATAAGGAGTGATGAGAAGATTAACAGCAATAGTAGTTCAGACTTTGTAAATAGTTGGACAGTGTTGAGGCAATTATTTGTTTAACAGAGTGATGGCGTTTGGGAAAAAACTGTCCTTGTGTCTAGTTGTTCTGGTGTGCAGTGCTCTATAGCGTCATTTTGAGGGAAGGAGTTGAAACCGTTTATGTCCGGGATGTGAGGAGTCTGTAAATATTTTCACAGCCCTCTTTTTGACTTGTGCAGTATATGGGTCCTCCATGGAAGGGAGGTTGGTAGCAATTGTTTTTTCTGTAGTCCAAATTATCCTCTGAAGTCTGGGTCTATTCTGTTGGGTTGCAGAACCAAACCAGACAATTATAGAGGTGCAGATGACAGACTCAATAATTCCTCTGTAGAACTGGATCAGCAGCTCCTTGGGCAGTTTGAGCTTTCTGCGTTGGCGCAGAAAGAACATTCTTTGTTTGTGCTTTTTTGATGACGTTTTTGGTGTTAGGTGTCCATTTTAGGTCATGTGATATAGTAGAAACTAGAAATTTGAAGGTCCCTACTGTTGATACTGTGTTGTCTAATATTGTAAGAAACCTTTGAAATGAAAGATTCAAAAAGGTTGTTCTGTAAAGGGTTGTTCTGTAAGGGGTTGCAGTGGTGACTTTGGAGGAATTTGTGAATTTCTGCTAAGAGAATTGCCATTATGGTAAAGGCATTTGACCTACATTTGAAGAGGCTGAGGTAAACATGTGGCAGGGAAGTCAAAAAAAGCAATGCTAACTGCCTCCATCCAAATCAAGTTAAAGAGAAAAAATCAAAGTGACTGCCACCATCACCCAATCAAAGCGGGACTAGGGTCAAAAAAGTCAAATTGGCTGCCACCATCAGCCAATTAAAACCCAACTAAATTTTTTAAAAATAAGCTGGCTGCCACAATCACCCAATCAAAGCTTGACTAAGAAAAAAAAAAGTACTTGGCTACCACCATCTGTCAAAATCTATCTAGGTTTAAAAAGTCAAGTTGGTTGACACCATCAACCAATCAAAGATTTATGTATTTCTATCTGCGCCATAACAAAATCTCCTAGCTAACTAGATCTCCTTAAAATCAAGACAAGGTCACATGCTGCTACTACATATAGTAAGAAAGAGAGTGTTTTGTTTGAGCAATGAGAGGCTGAACCAGAGCATGAGTGCAACAATACTTTATTTTACAATAAAGGGCTGACCGTGCTTGCCAAGCCTGGAACTGGCTCGCAGCAATCAGCAACCAGTTGGACCCCGCAGCCTGCTTTTATAGCTGGCTGCTGGGGAGAGCCAACCAATGGGAATGAGGGAATAACGCCCACGTAAAGTGAGTGGACCTGAGTGAGAACTCCTTGAGTCCTCAGGACATAACACCCCTTCCCCCAGATGCGAACATGCATAGTCCTTGAGGTAGACGGGGGTTTGTGTTGGCGCCGGAGCAGGCGCAACTCGGGAACATTGTCTGTCAGTTCGGTACCAGTCTGTGATGGTCGAGCCGGCATAGTGTCGCCAACACTCTCTCTGGACTGGGCATCCTCGGGCAACACCGGGTTGGTTACTGGGGTCGAGCTCTCGTGGGTTGGATCAGGCTGGTCAACTCTCTGGGCGCTGTTGTCCGAGTTTGGGCTGACCGGAGCGACCGCTGGTGCAGACTGGTCGCTGGGTGCGATGTGGCTGGGCGGCGGATGAGGCGGCTCCCCTTCGACTGGAGACTCTGGACTCTTGTTGGCAAGGGTGCTGAGGCGCCTTCTAAGCTGGTCTATATGTCTCCTCCAGGCGCGACCATCCTCCAGCCTGACTCTATACGATCTCGGCCGGTGATGGCGATGACCTCGCCTGGAATCCAAAGTGGGTCCCGGCGAAATTCCTTGCGAATATCGGTTCCTGTAACAAAAAATGTCTAACCCCCGGCGTAGAAGCGAGGGAGAGTCAGGGCAGTATTGTGGGTGCAATCTGTCCAATACAGTCCTCAGGCGCCGGCCCATCAGAAGTTCCGCTGGGGACTTATTGGTGACTGCACAGGGGGTTGAGTGTTGGCTCATCAGGAACCGTGCGAGTTTGTGGTGCCAGTCATCCCTGCCAAACCTAGCGAGGGCCTCTTTGGTGGTCCTGGCGGCCCTTTCAGCCAACCCATTACTGGCAGGGTGAAATGGGGCTGTGAAAATGTGGCGAATGCCCAGGTTGGCAGCAAAACGGCTGAATTCTACTGATGCGAACTGTGGGCCATTATCGGAGACAATGGAGTGGGGTAGTCCATGTGTGAACGAACAGGCGCGTTAACACGTTGGTGATTGCTAGTGTGGTGGTCGTGGATAGCTGCGCCACGTCTATCCATTTGGAATAAGCGTCCACGACCACTAGGAACATCTTTCCATGCACGGGGCCTGCCAGATCGATATGGATTCTAGACCAAGGGGCGTTGGCGCTCTCCCATCTGGTAGGGGTGGCGATAGGGGGAGCAGGACGGGATTCCTGGCAAATGCTGCAGGAACTTACCCAATTGACAATGTCCTCGTCTAGACCCGGCCACCACACGTAGCTGCGTGCTAACGCCTTTTCATTCTCACAATGCCGGGGTGTCCCTCGTGCAACGCCTCCAGGACTCGGGTGCACGCAGCGAGGTCGGAATGACCACTCGAGTGCCCCACAGTAGACAACCCTGCAAACTGGACAGCTCCTGCATGCGAGTCTTAAAGGGTGCGAATTTGTTATCGACATTGCCTCCCGGCCACCCCTCCTCACCCAGTCGAGCACCTGGGCGGCGTTTGGTCTGCCTTGGTTTTAGCGGCGATGTCAAGGGCGGTGATGGGCAGGTCCAACTGGGTGATTTCAAAAATGGCGTTGACAGGAGCTGGGTCTTCAGCCGAGCGGGTAAGGGGCAGCGACTGAGAGCGTCGGCGTGGGATAGAGTTTTGCCCGGGCGGTGAATAAGTTTGTATGAATAGGCCGCTAGGAAAAGTGTCCACCTTGTCATTCTAGGGGAAAGGACTTGAGGTGTCTGTTTGTCGCTGGCCAGTAGGCCCAGGAGGGCTTATGGTCGGTGACCAGTTCGAAGAAATGGCCAAAAAGGAATTCGTGAAACTTTTTCACGGCTGCAACAGCTGCTAGGGCTTCCTTGTCTATTTGGCTGTAATTTCGCTCCGTGGCGAGAGCGTCCTGGAGAAAAAGGCGATGGGGCCTCGGCGCCATTGGGGAGTCTGTGACTAAGGACCGCCCCAATTCCAAAAGGGGATGCGTCTGCTGCCAGTACTAAAGGAAGGTTGGGGTCGGGTGGATGAGCACTGCCTCTGGCGTGAAGTAGTGATTTGACGGCGTTAAACGCCTGGTCTTCTTTGTGCCTCCAGTGCCACGGTGACTTCTTGTCTAGTAATCTGTGTAGAGGTTCGGCTACTGAGGCTTTATGGGGCAAGAAGGATGCATAAAAGTTTAGGAGCCCCAAGAAAGCTTGTAGCTCCGTTTTGGAGGTCGGTGTGGGAGCTTCGTGGATCGCCCTAACCTTGGACTCCAGGGGTGAATGCCAGAGGCGTCAATTTTATAACCCAGAAAGTCCACCTGTCTAGTGGCAATGGCACATTTTTTTTTTTTAACCTGAGGCCATGCTGTCTGAACCTCTCTAACACTGCTCGCACTCTCTGGAAGAGTTGGGGTCTGTCCCTGGCCGAGACCAAGATGTCGTCGAAGTAGGGTACTACACCAGGGAGGCCCTGTAAAATCCGCTCCATGAGGGACTGAAAAATACCGGGCAACACTTACGCCAAATTGGAGACGCTTGCATCGGAAGGCACCCCTGTGAGTGACGATGGTCTGAAGTTCCGCTGTTTGGTTATCAACAGGGAACTGTTGATATGCTTGAGACATGTCCAATTTAGCAAAAATACTGCCCGGTTCGAATGTGTGCAATAAGTGCTGAATGACGGGCACAGGGTAGGCGCTAACTTGTAAATATTTATCGATTGTTGTCTTGTAGTCCGAGCAAATTCTCAGGCTACCATCTTTTTGAGGGTGTGACAATGGCGTCTCCCACTTGGCGAAATCTGTTGGCTCAATGACCCCTTGTTTTAGTAGTTTATCCAATTCAGCGTCTAGTTTTGGTCGAATAGCAAATGGAACTCTACGTGGTTTTAATCTGATTGGGACTGCCTGGGGTCAACGGTGAGCGAGATGGGGTTCCATTATAACACCCCAGCTCCTCGCTGAACACATCTCGTAGTCAGCGAATAAGGAGTCAGTGTCTGAGGTTGAGACAGCATGGACTCCTGTTAACCCTAGGCCGAGGTGGGGAAACCAATCGAGCCCCAATAAGGTGGGTAGATTGCCGTTAACTACCACTAGAGGTAGGTGGCCTTTAAAAGCTCTAAAACTGACAAAGAACTTGCCTCTGCCGATCACGGGAATGGCCTTCCCTGGTAGTCCTTCAGACCGAACTGGCATCTCTGAAGCCGGGTAGTAGATAGGCTGGGGTGGAGTCTCTTGAGGGTGTTCCACAAGATTATTGAGAGCGCTGACCCTGTGTCAACCTCCATGTGGCACGGTTTACCTTCTAGGGAAACGGAGAGAGAAATTTTACTAACAGTGTGGCAAAATCGCCTGGCAAGGCGGTGCGTCTGACAGTTTAATACTTGCCTCTGTGGTCCCGAGTGCGAGGACGGGGGTCTGTGTGCAGCGCTTTGGGGAGCTTGGCAGACTCTCGCAATGTGCCCCTCTTATGGCAGTTGTTGCAAGCGGCTCCTTTAAACTTGCAGGTGGCCCTTTGATGTGATCCCCCACAGGCTAGGCACAGAGTGATGTGCTTGGGTGGACCGGTGTATTCTTGTTTGGCCCCCTACCTGCGACCGTCTGTCATTGGTGAGGCGATGGACATCGTTCTCATCGTTGTGGGCTTCCTCCGCTTCCACCTCTTCGGAATGGACTGGGAGCGATGCTAGCTTGGCGCTTGGGCCCTGAATTTCGGTGGCTGAGTTCGTTGCTAGCTCGGCTGCTAGGGCCTCCTCTACCGCTTGCGCGAGGTTGAGGTCTTTTTAGCTAGCAGTCGCCTCTGTAGGTTGAGGTCCTTGACCCCACAAACTAATTGATCGAGGAGCATGTCCTCCAGGTATGTTCCAAACCCGCAGTGCAGGGCTGCTGTTCTGAGGGCGGCCATATATTGGTTGATGGTCTCCTTGCTTGATTGCTTCCTCATTCGAACGTGAACCTCCTGGCGATTTGTGAAGGCCTGGGAGCGTAGTGGTTAGTGAGGATCTCAAGCAACTTCGGACCACGGAACGTTTTCAATTCTCTCGGCGCCACGAGTGCTGCAGCGGTATCGTAAGCGGAGGCTCCGCAGTAGATTAGGAAATAGGATTTTTCCGATGCTCTCCGCATCCACCAGGCCGACCGCATCGATGTAATGATTGAAACGGTTCTTATACGATTCCCACTTCTCTTCGTCTGGTTTAAACGCCGGAATACTGGGTTGGAACTCATGGTGCTGGAACGGCTGGGCTACCTGCGGAAAAAATCTCTCTGGGACTACGAGCTCGTGAGTTACTAGTGATATCAGCTCTGGAGAGGTTTTTTGCTACCCTCTCTTTCTCTCTCTCTCTGGGTTACCACGTTGGCTGCTAGCCGTTGGAGGTGTCTTGATTCGCGCCAAAAAAAGTGGGCGTTAGTGACTCTCTACAGCGCTGTGCTGTGATTCCTACTGGCTCGAAATTCAAATGACACCCGTTTGAATTTCGCGCCAAATGAAGAGCGGCTGCGGCTCGCAGCGCTTCACTTTCCCCATAGCAGGGCTAACAAGCGGCTACAGGACGCTTCTAACTATTTGACTCAGACCGCTTTCTCTGGCTGCGGATCTGCGTTTGCTCTTTTTGATCGTTGCGTTTCGCTAGCTGACCGCTCTCTCTGGCTGCGGATCAGCGTTTCCCTATGTCGCCAGCCGATCGCTCTCTCTGGGCTGTGGATCGGTGGCTAGTGACTCAGCGGTTGCAAGGTGCTTCTGGTAGCCATCCCATCCTCGTCGCCAGTGTTTTGTTTGAGCAATGAGAGGCTGAACCAGAGCATGAGTGCAACAATACTTTATTTTACAATAAAGGGCTGACTGTGCTTGCCAAGCCTGGAACTGGCTCGCAGCAATCAGCAACCGGTTGGACCCCGCAGCCTGCTTTTATAGCTGGCTGCTGGGGAGAGCCAACCAATGGGAATGAGGGAATAACGCCCACGTAAAGTGAGTGGACCTGAGTGAGAACTCCTTGAGTCCTCAGGACATAACAGAGAGAGTGAAAAGAATTTTAGTTGAATTATTTAACTAAATATTTAAATTGGCCTCCAGAATTCAAAGAAGAAAAATATAAACTCGACTTTCAGTCTACCTGCTTCAAAATGGAAAGCAGCAGTTCCTGACAGATCAAAGGTAATTTTTTCAAAATTACCTTATTCGTTTCCTATTTCCAAAAGAAGAAAGAGGGGTATTGGAATCCCCGGCTTGCTTTCTAGATCAGGGGTGGGTCAAACTCAAGGCCTGCAGGCCAGATCTGGCCCATGGAGTGCTTAGATCTAGCCCGTGGGGCCACCTTAGGAACAACAAAGGACTGGCCCATGGCCCTGCAAATGAAAACAGAGTTCAGGAGGGAAGCAGAGGTGATATCCAGCAGGTTCTGACCAGTTCTGGAGAACCAGTAGCGGAAATTTTGAGTAGTTCGGAGAACCGGCAAGTACCACCTCTGACTGGAGATTTTACAGTATCCTCCCGCTGCCACGCCCACCAAGCCACCCTACAGAACTGGTAGTTTAAAAATTTGAATCCCACCACTGGAGGGTAGGACACGGGTTGCCCAGGCTCCATTTTCGCTCATGACGGCCTGCTGCAGCCCTCTACCCAGGCTCCATTTTTGCTGGCAGAGGGCTAGCAAAACAAGCTACAATTTGAGCATGCAAGAAGGGACAGGAGAGGAGGAAGGGAAAGAGGGAAGACAAGGGAAAGGAAGGGAAGATGGGAAGAGAGCAAGGAAGGAAAAATAAGGAAAGAGGGGAAGGAAGAAGAAAGAAAGGAGAAGGAAGAGTGAAGGAAAAGGGAAGAAGGAAGGAAGGAAGGGAGGGAGGGAAGGAAGGAGGAAGGAAGGAAGGAAGGAAGGAAGGAAGGAAGGAATAATTATAATGAGAGTGAGGGATGATCTGAGGGAAGTCTTCCTTAGCACTTGGCCACCACGGGTGCCCCTGACACAAGTGATATCGAGCTGACCATTCCCACTTCGAGGGGGGGGGCACCCTCCCCCTGAGGTCAAATGCAACCCTGATGTGGTCCTCAATGAAATAGAGTTTGACACCCCTGTTCTAGAGGAAAAGAAGATTCTGCAAAATTGTATTTATAAAGTGAATGTCTTTGCATAACACCTCTCTGTGAAATGTGTTAGCTTTGTAGTCTTAAGTGAGCCTCTTCTTGACTAGCCCTGGAACACATGGGGGAATGCTTGTAGAATAATAGCAGTGTGGTTCTTCACTTTTGAAAGCAAAAGTTTAAAAAGCATTAAAAGAAAGTGTAAGTTATAACCCATCAATTTTCTTTATTTAAGATAAAGCTGAGAAATATGGGGCAACATTGTGATCAATTCCTCTATGGCCAGCACTCTCAGAAAATACTCCGAAAACACTCATCCTGAAGTTGTTTTTGAGCTGAAGAACTGAAAAGCTTAAGAAACATTTTGAAAAAAAAAAATCTCCTTTTCCCCCCAAAATGATTCATATACCTATTCTTTCAAAATAGATATATATGTGCACATTGTAGAAAGTTAGCACCCACCTCTCTCCTAGAAGAATGAAATAGTCTAGGAAATATTTTAAAAGGCAGGATATTATACCTCCTTGGATGAGAAAAGGAGAAACATGCTCTTGGAAAGCAGCTCCCACCTTTCTTAATAGCCCCCCAAAGGCTGGGCCATCCTGGCTACAAGACAAAAGGCTGGGCCAGCTTATCTTCAACACAAAAGACTTTCACCCTCAGGACATAATAGGATTAGCCCTCTACCCACATGGCGCCTGGAAAGATTACATCACCCAGCAAGGTTCAATCAAGCCTGGGACTCAAGACAACCTACAGTTACCCCTGCATGGCCCCATGGGAGTCTGACAACCAATCAGAATACATGCCCTTCCCACAGGAACAGGAAGCAAGTTCAAGGCCCAAGAGAGGGTTTAAATATATCTCACTCCCCACTCCATGTGGTCATCTACCCAGAATCACACGTGCTTGGTGGTTCTGCTTCACCATTAAACCATCTTTCCCATCAGCCTCCATGTTTCCAGTCTCTTTCTCCCACTTGGAATTGAACCCAGATGGACATTTCTTCCAACAACATGACAGCAAATTGAAACAGGAATAAGTTGAGGGATGTCTGCAAAATTTGCTTTGTTGGCTTGGCTGTAGCTGTTACACTCTGAATAGTGTTAGTATCAGTTTTGTTTTACATTTGACCTTAATAAACTTAAAAACAAAACACAATTTTATCCAATGATGGCAACCAGGTTCAGGGAGAATGGAAAGGTCTGCTCATTCCCAAAGCCAACCCCCCCAAAAAAGACTTCTTCAACCTTTTTCTCCTCCTCCTCCTCCTCTTCCTCCTCCTCCTCCTCCTTCCTAAGAAGGTTGAAGGAATTTCAGAAGTCATTGTTGTTCCATCACTGGAGGTTTTTAAGAAGAGACTGGACAGCCACTCATCTGAAACAGTGTAGGGTCTCCTGCTTGAGTAGGGGGTTGGACTAGCAGACCTCTAAGGTTCCTTCCAACTCGGTTATTCTAGTCACAATTGGATATCTCAGCATTGCATATCATGAGCACATATTTATCGATGAATAATCCATCTTCTGAGACCTACTATGAAAAACACAAATATGTATCCATAATAAAAAGACTAAAGAGAAAACCGTCCCAGGCAGCAAAGCAGAGGTGGTGTTCAGCCAGTTGTGGCCTGTTTTAAAGAACCAGTAGCAGAAAGTTTGAGTAGTTGGGAGAACTGGCAAATACCACCCCTGACTGGCCCCGCCCCCATCTATTCTCCACCTCCCATTGAATCCCAGCTGATAGGCTGGGACTTCTTTGGTTGCCCTGCAGAGGAGAACGGAGCTGGAAAGCAGGTTCGTGGGGTGGGGAGGGAATGGGGATTTTGCAGTATCCTTCCCCTGCCACGCCTGCCATGCCACGCCCACCAAGCAATGTCACACCCACCAAGCCACGCCCACAGAACCGGTAGTAAACAAATTTGAATCCCATTAGTGCAGCAAAGGGTCTTTGGTCTTCTAAATGTGTGGTTTCCAAAGAAAGTTTGAAGCAAGGTTTTGACTACAAAGGACCATAATAATTATAATAAGTAACCAGTACCAATAATAATAATATTTTAAAGTATATTAACTATTATTTATATTTAATATAATAAAAGACATATATAATTATGTAATTATAAGTATGCTGTGTGTGCATTGGGGAACCTGCAAGAAATCATTTCTCTGCAAGCAAGAACTGTTGGAATCACAAAACAGACAAAGTCAAAATGGAAAATGAAGATGCTAAAATGTTCTCAAACTCTAGAATTCAAATTCACAAGCACTTGCTACATAACACCCCAGACTAAACCATTGTTAATAATAAGAAAGGCAAAAAAAAGTTTGAAGTGGACTTTGCAGTACTTGGAGGCAACAGAAGAGAAAAGAAGAGAAAGTACTTGAGAAAATCACAAAATATCAACACCTGCAAACAGAAGTATCAAAAGAAACCAAATGAAGAAGGAAGCAAAGAGAGTACCAATAGGAACAGAGGCATTTGGGTATGATCTCAGAACTTCTGGAACAGAGGTGGTACCTTCAGCAGGTTCTGACCAGATCTGGATAACCAGTAGTGGATTTTTTAAAAATAAAGTTTTATTTGGGTTTTCACACATACAAAATACAAGTAAAACATCTTTTTTGAAAATAGCATGGTCCCAGGTTGAACTTCTTTATACAGACACAAAACTCAATTTCATGCTCCTTTTTGTATTCTATTCCATATCTTTTACTATTTTACATTTTCTATATAGGTTTTCCCCTCTTTTAATTTTCTCAATTTTATTTTGATTATCCCATCTCAATTCAAATCATTATATTTATACTTTTGTCTGTTCTGTTTCAATTTCATATTATCTTTTCTCATTAAACAAGTTTTCTCCTGTAGTTACTAATTGGAGCATGACACCTTTATATCTTTTAATTACATCCATTCAACTCTTATTTAAACTTCAATATATACATTAAGTTTATGACTATCAATATAATACATAATACATAACTTCCAATCGAATTCTGCTTGGCACATTCTTATAATACACACTATATTCTTTAAAAAAAGAAAAGAAAGATTGTAAATATATGTAATTATAAACCCTCATTCCATTCCAGTTCAGTTCTAACATTAATAATCATTAAAATCTTAACATCTTTAACACTTCTTTTCAATTAAATATCATACTTCCTTAAAAACACATATAATCTCCATAATTAGTTTTTCCCTTATTTCTCTTCACATATGTTTTATAAATCATTAAATATACCTTTTGTTATATTTATTTATTGACAGGCATTCCACGAATTACGATAGCTATTTTATCAGACATTTTAATCATTGTTTCATATTTTCTAAAATTATTTGTTTCTAATATAACCATACTATCTTATGTACCTTTGCAGAATCCCTTTTTCCATTAAGTTTTCACCCATTATCTCTAAATAGGCCCTGTTTCTCTTTATTTTGCTTCTGTCCTTGATAACTTCTTTTCCTTTCTTTCTTCCGTCTCATCTTCTCCCTCCCCTTTTTACTCCCTTGTCTCTCTAGTTCTAATTCTCTCTTCTGCATTTCCCTCTTCTGTTGCTTTCTGATTTTATACTTATTTTTCACTCTATATTTTTTTGGAGTTGTTTTTCCCAATCTTAAACTTTCCATTCTCTTTTCCCCCCCCTTTCCTTTTTTCCCTCCATCTAAGATTACTTGTTCATTAAAGATGGCTTCTTTGTCGCAATCTTCTTGTTCTGCAGGCATTTCTTGTTGTTTCTCATAATTCCAAATCTCCATTTCTAAAAACTGAAATACAAAGCTAAAAGAACCTCTCCCTTCTTGTACATCTTCTTTGTACTTTTAAAGTTCCATTTTCAGTTCTTCTAAAAGTGGAGCCATTTTAAACAGTTTTAAACAACCACCCAATTGATTTTAGTCATTCAAAACAATAACCAAGAATCCAGAAATCTTCAAGTAATCCAGATAGTCCCGAGTTATATCTTCTTATTTCTTTTTTGAGTTTTTCTTCCTGGAGTTTTTCTTGCGATATTTCAATTAGAATGTATCTTTTGGAAGTCTTGTTGAGATTTTTTAAATTCCAGGCAGTCTCCTCCCTTCCAGATCCTGCCCTTTTATTCTTCCTCTCTCCTTTCCTGTTTTCAAAAGCTTTTAATTATCCAGAAATCTTTATTATCCCTTTGACTTTTTATTTTCAGCATTAAATGCCTATTGATGTCAAAGTGGATTTTTTTCCAATTTCTTGTTTAAGTCTCTTAGCTGTCAGTATAGGAAAAGGAGAAAACCAAATCTTTTCCCTTTTCTCTCTCCTTCGCAGCTTAAAAATCTTCTTAGGGAACAATGTTATTGTTTTTTAACAGTTTCAATTCCAGGGTGCCTCATTTGTTGCTTTTGCTGTTTGACCCGGTCAACCAAAACTTTCTCTTCTTATCTTCCTCGTGCACATTTTTTTCTGGTCGAGTTCTTCTTTATGGTGGCCATTTCTGACCACCACTGCAACCGCCTTCATGAAAGGGAGTAATGGCCAGCTGGGGAAGAGAGATGCGGCTCTCCTCAACCCTGCAGGCAGTCTCCCCTCTCTTCACCACCTCTACGGGGTGGCTTAGCCCCAAAACCAGCTGGCTCGGGGTGCTCCAGCGGTGAGCACGGATCGAAGCCTCACAGAGACAAGGTTTCAGTCTGTCGCTGAAGAAGCTCAAACCAGAAGTTCCCAGAAGCGGAAATTTTGAGTAGTTTGGAGAATTGGCAAATACACACTCTGACTGACTGGCCCCACCCTCCTCTGCCTCCCAAGTCCCAGCTGATCGTCTGGGTCTTCTTTGGTTGCCCTGCACAGGAGAACGGAGCTGGAAAGCAGTTTAGTCAGGTGGGGAGGGAATGGAGATTTTGCAGTATTCTTCCCCTGCCATGCCTACCAAGCCACGCCCATCAAACCATGCCATGCCCACCAAGCCACGCCTACAGAACTGGTAGAATTAGAATTTTTTTAAAAATCTCACCCCTTTCTGGAGTGTCACTTGACTGTCCCCGCATGGACAAAAATCACCATCTTTACTTGGAGCAACTTATATCCTGCAGTGATCTTCTTCTTCTTCTTTTTCTTCAGCGTTTGTCTCGCGCTCGGGCGAGGTCCGCTAATGTCCTTGAGTACTGCTTCCACACCTCTCTGTCTGCCACATATGTCGGGTCTGCCTTCGCGATCTCTAGATCGGCCTTGATCGTGTCCATCCAGCGTTGCTTAGGTCTACCACGCGGTCTCACTCCTCCGACAGTCACCTTCATTGCAGATTTGATGATGGATTCTTCCTTGGCGCGGCTCACGTGGCCGAACCATCATAGCCGGGACTGCCTCATGACCGTGGGGATGGGCACGACGTTGAACCGTCTACGCACTTCTTCGTTCTTAACGCGATCGAGTAGGGTGAGGCCTACCGACCATCGAGCATCCGCATCTCCATTATCTGGAGTCTGCTTTCGACTTCTTTGGTCGTCGGCCAGCACTCTGCGCCGTATATGCCATGGGCGCACCACAGAGTTATAGATTTTCGCCTTCAGGCGCATCGGCATCTTCTTGTCACAGAGGACGCCCGTGACGGACTTCCATTTGCCCCACGCTGCGTTGATCCTGGCTGCCACCTCAGTTTGTAGTAGGCCTTCTTCCCCAAGAGTAGTTCCCAGGTACTTGAAGGTGTAGGCGCGCAGTAGCTCCTGCCCGTTCACGTGGATGGAGCCTGTCATTTCATTGTCAGTGGTCAGGTATTCGGACTTCTTTAGGTTCAGCGGAGCCCGAACTGCTCGAGGCGGTCGTGCCACTGTTGGACTAGGTGCTCGAGTTCAGCCTTGCACAGGTTGGCCAGGAACACATCATCGGCGTAGAGCAGCGTCCATGGGGCGGGCGTGTACAGGTCGTGGTGTAATTGTGTCCATCACCAGAATGAACAGCAGTGGTGAGAGAGCAGAGCCCTGGTGTACGCCGACGGTGATATTAAACTCCTCTGATATCCCAGCTGCCGCTTTTACACGGCTTTTGTGACATCTGTATAGGAGTTGGACCCATTGTACGAGCAGCTCAGGCACGCCGTGATCTCGCAGTGCGTACCAGATGAGATCGTGCGGGACCGGTCGAAGGCCTTTTCCAAGTCCAGGAAGGCGGTGTGGAGCGGGATTTTCTTCTCTCTGTGATACCTTTGCTATTATAAAACAACATGTGGGAAGGACTCAACAGAAGGGTAAAAATGCCAAATCTAGTCTAAACACCTGGCTGACTGTGTAATCAACCATAGTGCTGCCTTTAAAAAAAAAAAAAAAAAGACAGGTTGGAAAAGTTTCATTTGATTTTCAGGGATACATTTGCATCATAACTTGTAAGTGACACAAAGCACCACTGGTTGATAATTTCAGAGAAGAGTTGTCTGCTGTCCGACTAGTGAATCCAAAATAAGGAAATACTCTTGGGAGCTTTAAATTCCCAAAAGTAAAACTTTATTGGATTTTGGTAATGAAGCATCAAAACCAGCTCTGGTTTTCCCATGCAAATGCTTGCTTAGTTAAACCATAGTTTCCCTTTCCCTGGGTGATTACATTGTCCGATTATGATATTTTCTTTTTTTATGGATCAGTCCATCTCTTTCCCAAGCACCTGCAATGGGCTCTCACAGTCAACGCACAAATTCTAACATTCCATTTCCCCCTTCCCTCCTCCCACTTCATTGGCAAGTTAGCAATAACAAGTTAGCACTTGGACTTATATACCACTTTATAGTGCTTTCCAGTCCCCTCTAAGCGGTTTACAGAGTCAGCCTATTGCCCCCAACAATCTGGGTCCTCATTTTACCCATCCCGGAAAGATGGAAGGCCTTGAGCCTGGTGAGGTTCAAACTGTCAAATTGCAGTCAGCTGGCAGTCAGCAGAAGTAGCCTGCAGTACTTCACTCTAACCACTGCACCACCATGGCTCAAGTTGAATAGCGTTCAGGTTTGAAAGAAGCAAAGCAGTTCAATCTTGACATAAGGTTTGCATAAGCCTTGGCTTGCTTGCTTGAGTCACCTGAGAAAAAGTTCCCTTTGCTATTTTCACCTTTCCAATCCTCATTGGTCAAGAGGTCATGCTGCTTTACACAAGTTTTGCTCAAAAACTTTGAAAAGGACCTTGGAGTACTCATCTCAAATTATCAAAGTTCTAGTGCCCACTGTAACTACATAGCCAAAAAGGCATTAAGAGTTGTTAACCTAATCTTACGTAGCTTTTTCTCTGGTAATATTACACTACTAACCAGAGCATACAAAACATTTGCTAGACCTATACTCGAATACAGCTCATCAGTCTGGAACCCATATCATGTATCTGATATTAACATAATTGAAAAAGTCCAGAAATATTTCACAAGAAGAGTTCTCCGCTCCTCTACTTGTTGCAGAATACCTTATGCCACCAGACTTGAAACTCTAGACCTAGAAAATCTAGAACTACACTGCCTCCGGTCCGATCTAAATATAGTATATAAAATCATACATCGCAATGTCCTACCTGTCAATGAATACTTCGGCTTCAACCACAACAATACAAAAGCAAACAATAGATACAAACTCAAGGTTAATCACACCAAACTTGATTGAAGGAAATACAACTTCAGCAACAGAGTGGTCACTGTCTGGAATACTCTACCTGACTCTGTGGTTTCTTCCCCAAACCCCAAAAACTTTAACCTTAGACTGTCTACTATTGACCTCACCCCTTTCCTAAGAGGTCTGTAGGAGGCGTGCATAAGCGCACCAACGTGCCTATCATCCCTGTCCTATTGTTTCTTTTATTTTTCTTATAAGTATCTATCTCATGTGTTCCAAACTATATTTATTCTTATAACTGTATCTTGTAAGCAATTGACAAATCAAATAAAATATGAGAGAATTACTACAGGAAAGAGGTGAATCACTTTGCTCTGTGTTAGAAAAAATGGAAATGGCGATTGAAGAACAAGAAGAAAGAACTTCAGAGGAGGAGGAGTCAACTTAAGGAGAAGACATTTTAAACAGACAATTAACACAAAGAACACTGGAAAGAAGTGGGGAAAGAAGGAAGGTTAAAAAGTTGAGATTTAAGAAGGCAATCAAAGGGAATACCTGTAAAGGCAGGAAAGGCAGGAAGACCCAGCAGAAAAGGAGAAAGGAAGATATTAAGAAAGAGAGGGATATAAACTGGAATGAGAAAAGATATGGGGAAAAGAGGGGGAGGAGAAGCAGTAAGAAACAGGTGCATGAAATAAAGAAATACGAAAATAGTAAAATGTTGAAAAGAAATTGGTTTTTCAGAGATAATGGTTGATAAATTAAAAAGGGGATTCTGCAGGGTGACAAGGGGTAATAAGAATATTTCTACAATTAAAAATATTTAGAAAATAGGGTAATATAGATATTGATAACTCTTATTAAAAATTAAGGGGGGGAATATGCTACGGAATCTAAATGAAAAGATGTAATGATTATTATTGTAACTTCTTCTCATTTATTGGGAATCAAGATGAGGGAATAGAGATATATTTTAATCATTGAGGTGTTGCACTCAAAGCAGTAAAAGGGGGGAAACCTATACTTGTTTTTTTTTCTTTCGTGTTAAAATTTGTATTAATCTAGAATTTATAAAAAGAATGTAATGGAAAGGGAATATGACAGACTAAAGAACCAACTAAATTAATAAGTTAATATAGACTATTAAAAGCAAGGAGAGACATTGGTAACCTTTATTATTATTATTATTATTATTATTATTATTATTATTATTATTATTAGGCAAACACATATTGTTTATCTTTATTTTTAAAATAAATATTAAAGGATTATATTTGAAATAATTGAAATGAAACAAAAAGATGTTTCAATTGAGATTAATGAAAGAGGCTAGAATTAATCTGTTTGTTTCTCTCCTTATTGAAAATTTGGAATGGAAAAGGTAATAATAGAATTAAGTATGCATATATGAATGTATAATTGCTGTCATATTTGTATGTAAAGGTGATGTCCTGGAAATACGTTGTCCACTAAAAAGAGATTGTTGTTTTTAATGTGAAAAACTAAATAAAATTTGTTTTTTAAAAAACCTGTATTTATTCTTATAACTGTATCTTGTAAGCAGATTGACAAATCAAATAAATAATAAAATATTCTGAAGATAGCCAGAGGCATTGCTTTAGAATTTGAAGGCTACATTTCAATTCCAGGCTTTAGATTTCATTTGGTGGAAATTCTGGATCTTGTATTTGATACCTTGGAGTTTATCCACCCTCCATGATAACATCTTCTAAATATATAAATGTATCTGCTGCTTCCTTTGCCATTCTGGTCCATCATTTAACCAGGAGCCTGTTTCTAAGGCAGTTTCTTTCATGTTAGCGTGAATGCATTCACTCCTTATTGATCATTTGTCAAATCATACACATGGTTCTGAATCCGATTAAGCAGCATTTCCTCCAAAAGTCAATATTTATTCATTAACAACCTTTTAGCAAGTTAATTGAAAGTGACAGGTTGCATTTTTTTGTTTAACAGATTGTATATTTCCCTCTTTTCTCTCTCTCTCTCTCTCTCTCCTACATAATTTGTACTTTACAGTAAATATAATGAGACTTAAAAGTTAATTTTGCACATCCAGCAATGCAAGGCTTGTTCTTCTATGCCCACAAGACCAGATGATGCTTATATGACATGTTGCACGAGGGAGTAAAGTTGGCAATTGCTGCCTGCTCTTGTGAAAAATAGCTACAGTCGAACACAAACACTTCCCACCCATCTCACTCATTCACTCACAACTTGATTCACAAGCATTCAAGTGGGTGTTGCAGCTGTGTGTGATCAGTTGTATTTACTTATATTTAAGAACCAGGGTGGTGGAGTGGTTAGAACGTAGTATTGCAAGCTGACTCTGCCCACTGCTAGGAGTTCGATCCTGACCAGCTCCAGGTTGACTCAGCCTTCCATCCTTCCAAGGTTGGTAAAATGAAGATTAAGATAGCTGGGGACAATAGGCTGACTCTAAACTGCTTAGAGAGAGCTACAAAGCACTGTGAACTGGTATAGAGGTCTAAATGCTATTGCTATTAATTTGTGTCTCACCCTTATGATTTTTTACAAATAACTCAAGAAGGTGAATATATATTATACTCCTTCATCCTCCTATTTGCACCACAACAACAATCCTGTAGAGTAGATTAGAGAAAGAGAGAAAGAGACTGCCCAGAGTCTCCCAGCTGGCTTACATGCCTAAGGCAGACTAGAACTCATAATCTTGCTTTTTCTAGCCCGGTGCCTTAATTACTTGACCAAACTGGTTCTCTATACTAGGCTATACACCTTTGTCGGAAGTACCAAAGAGCTTCCATGGTGAAAGGATTAGTAGTGACATCACCTTTGACTGGGGGATGCCCAATTGGGGAGTTCTTTCCGGTCCCCATCAATGATCCCATTGAAGTGGTAGACCTATTCATCTATTCATGTTGGATGCTTTCAAACTGCTAGGTGAGCAGGAGCGAATGACGGGAGCTCAACCCATCATACAGCAGCATATGGGGCTCAGACACTGCTTGCAAATTGTCAACCCAGCCTTCTAACCATGTGAGTCACTGTGCTTTCACACTGGCGTTCTAATAATAATTGATAATAATTGATAATCTAATAATATAATCTGATACTATTGTTTACTATAAACTAATAATATAATCCAATTAATAATTATTGTAATTGAGTTATATTTGGCATTTTAGATTCTTGCAAGATGCAGCAAAAATGCTACCAAGAGGGAAATATTTGAAAGATGTTCATGAAAAATGGAACTGTTTTCCATCATGTCTGTTTTACCTGCTCCAGTTGTAAAAAAATAAATATGTTTAAACCTGACATGTTTTAGTTGCATATATTCTGCTTAAGCACTTTAAGCATTTGAATTCTCAATTTTCTCATCCTATCATTGAAATTAGGAGGGTATCCACTTTGTGTCTTGATTAAATCCAATCTTAAATTTACATATATTTTAAAGAATGTCAAATCAGTCTCATTAGATTTAAGGGGGAAATTACTATATCCAAAGATTTTAAAAATTTGGCTGATGTCCCAAAGAATATATTTGAAAGGATAGACATTAGACATCATGAGAGGTCACTTACTCGCATGATTTTTCTCTCTTGAGTTATTGGCATTTTAAACTAACATTTTAATATGTTTAAGTAAATTTATGGAGAAATATCAGAATGTTAATTCCAAAAGTGTGAAATTTAACTGTTTTGAGGAACATTTGTCATATCATGTGTGCGGAAATGCCAAGAGAATTAAAAGTAACATTATTCTGCCTATTAAGGATTGGATCCAGGATATGTATGTAGAATTTATCAATTGCTAAAAAGTAAAACTTTTTTCCCTATCAAAATAAATAAAAATGACTGCAACAAATTCCCCTTTGGCACAAATCTCATGACTTTTCCTACAAAAGAATTGTAGTGTTTTATTATTGCATTATTGCTTAGAAATGTTTATGCAGTGTTTAAAAATTGGATATAATGTGGATTGTTCATTATTTTCTTTTCTATTGTTTTTGGTTTTGTTGGTTATTGCCAATTAGTTGATCTTTGAGGGTGTATCCTGTGCATGTGAATTGGGATTTTGTGGAATATGTGTACTCTTTTCCAAAATTATTAAACCCATCCATATACAATTCCCTTTTGGAAAAACTGACAACCTTGAAAGGTGTCCATCAACTTTCGTAGGGAAAACATGAGCTTATCCAAGGCTGCGTAGGGAAAACATGAGCTTATCCAAGGCTGATCCAGACCCCAAGGTCTTCACCAAAACATTGGTGGCTTTGCTGACAAAAAAACAGATATTTAGATTCAGACATTGCATGAAAAATATGTGCTTGGGTATTTAGCAATGACAGTGCATCCAACTACCCTATCCTTGTCTCTCTGATAGCCTGATAGCCCAAGCTGTTTTCTCTTGCATTCCAATCAAATGATGCAAATAGATGAGATTTATTGTGATCCATGCATGCAAATATGTCGTAAGTTTCTAACTGGTGTTTCCACAGAGCAGAACTATTTTGGCCCTGGATTTATGAATAACCTTGGCTACCCATTGGCTGGGCTAACCCCCATGGTGCAGTGGGCTTCAAATATCTCTTCTACTTCCTTTGCAAATGATCAAAAAGTAATAATTCACTGTGCATGGCAGGCTAAGAGAGTGGAAGAGAAATTTTGCGCACCACAGCCCGGAGCATCTCTTCTGAGCCTCGTTTTGCATAATCACAGCTCACATTTTCCCAGTCAGAAATGGCTTTCTTTTAATGCTCTCTAGTTACGCTTCCTGCCATGAGACCTTTGCATTGCAAATAAATTGAAGTCTACTGAAACAATGTCATCTGGTTGCACACTGCCGCAGAAACAAATGGACTGTCAGCACCATGGAGGAATAACTATTTTAATAGAACATTTTCATGACAATGTCCATGTGGAAAGGCTTGGCAACTTTGGTGCTCAGCCAAAACACCTAATCTCCAGCATTTCAGATCAAATCACTGGCCTTTGCACAGCACTCCACTAGTGGCACTAATTAAATGATATTTATTTATTACTTCTCCAAGCCGAAACTGTGCAACAGGCAGGTTCAGTCCTTGGAGCTGTTAGCCGACAAATTAGCAGAAAAATGGGTCCTATCCACCACAGGCGATTTTCCTCTTTACCTATTAAATAGAATAAGAGAAGATAACAGAATAACAGAATTGGAAGGGACCTTGGAGGTCTTCTAGTCCAACCTCAGATGGGAAGCCCTATACCATTTCAGACAACTGGTTTCCCAAATCCCCAATGTGAGAGCACCCACAATTTCTGGAGGCAAGTTGTTGCACTGATTAATTATTCTAATCAGGAAATTTCTCCTTAGTTCTATTTATTTTATTTATTTATTTATTTGATTTGTCAATTGTTTACAAGATAATAAGTGTATACATAGTTATGAATACATGAAATGGGTACATACAAGAAAAATATAAGAAAAATAAAAGAAACAATAGGACAGGGACGGTAGACACGTTGGTGCGCTTATGCACGTCCCCTAGAGGCTTCTTAGGAAAGGGGTGAGGTCAACAGTAGACAGTCTAAGGTTAAAATTTTTGGGGTTTGAGGAAGAAACCACAGAGTCAAGTAGAGTATTCCAGATATCGACCACTCTGTTGCTGAAGTCGTATTTCCTGCAATCAAGTTTGGTGTGGTTAACCTTGAGTTTGTATCTATTGTGTGCTCTTGTGTTGTTATGGTTGAAGCTGAAGTATTCATTGACAGGTAGGACATTGCAAGGTATGATTTTATATATTATACTTAGATCGAACCAAAGGCGGTATAGTTCTAGGTTTTCTAAGTCTAGAATTTCAAGTGTGGTGGTATAAGGTATTCTGCAACGAGTAGAGGAGTGGAGAACTCTTCTTGTGAAATATTTCTAGACTTTCTCAACTGTGTTAATATCAGATACGTAATGTGGGTTCCAGACTGATGAGCTGTATTTAAGTATTGGTCTAGCAAATGTTTTGGATGCTCTAGTTAGTAGTGTGATATTACCAGAGAAAAAGCTACGTAGGGTTAGGTTAACAACTCTTAATGCCTTTTTGGCTATGTAGTTGCAGTGGGCTCTAGCACTTAGATCATTAGAGGTGAGTATTCCAAGGTCCTTTACAGAGCTTGGATCATCAACAAGGTCTTGACTATTCAGCTTGTATTTATTTTCTGATTTTTTTTTTTTTGCCAATATGTAAGACAGAGCATTTATTTGTTGAGATTGTTGCCATTTGTTTGACCATTCTGATACATAGTCAAGATCTTTTTGAAGGGTAGCAGTATTGTCTGTGGTATTGAACAGCTTTACATCATCAGCGAAAAGAACGCAGTTGCTCTTAACATGATCACAGAGGTCATTTATGTAGAGTATGAAGAGAGTTGGTCCTAGAACACTGCCTTGGGGGACCCCACTATTGACAGGTACAGAATTTGATAGGACATTCCCAATTTTGACAATTTGTTGTCTGTTTGACAGGAATGCTTCTATCCAGTTATGCAGTTGTCCAGAGATACCATAAGATTTTATTTTTAGGAGTAGTTTGTCGTATACCACTGAATCAAAGGCTTTACAGAAGTCTATGTAGATTGCATCTATTGCTTTGCCCTGATCAAATTGTGTTGTCCATATGTTTTTGCAGTGTAAGAGTTGCAGATTACAGGATAGTTTTTTTCTGAAACCAAATTGTTTATTGGAGAGTAGGTTGTTTGTCTCTAAGTGGAGGATGATGGATTGGTTAATAATTGATTCCATGACTTTACAGGTGACGTAGCATAAGGAGATTGGTCTGTAATTTTCAACTAGGCTGGGGTCTCCCTTTTTGAAGATGGGGATGATCGTGGCTTGTGACCATAGGTTAGGCAAGGAGCTGGTCCTGAAAGACTTTTCAAAGATTATGCTTAGAGGTTCTGCTATGGCAGTGGATAGCTTTTTTAAGAAGTAGGCACATATTCCGTCCGGTCCAATAGATAGAGATGGTTTTAGATTGCGTAGTGCTTTTTCAACATTGTCTTCTGTAAAATTGATATGTATTAGATCATTGTAGTTATCTGTGGTTCGGCTAGGAAATACTGGGCATGATCCATTGCTGTTTAAAAATACTGAGCCGAAGAATGTGTTAAAGATGTTGGCTTTAATGGTGTCGTCGTTGCAGTCTTTACCATTAGGTCCTATCAGGGGTGGGATGGACCTTGAGTCTTTTAGTTTGTTGTTTACAAAATTGTAAAAAGAACAGGTGGAATTGGTGCTTAGAAGGTTTTCCTTTTGTTTAATGTGATAATTAGTGCATACAGTCTTTATCTGGTGGCATAAATTTTTGTGTCAGCTTTTGAAATTGGCAATGTAACCAGATTTGTTTTTCCGCCAGAGTGATCTCTTTTTGGATTGAAGTTTCCTTATTGTTATGGGTAATCTGTTTTTTTGTTTTGTTTTGGGAGTTGTTGTTGGTACATATAGTTTGATGACTTTTTTGACTTCAAGTAAAAATATGTTGTAATGGTCTTCAACAGTATTGCATCCAGTGAATAGAGATTGCCAATCAAGGGATGAGAGATCGTTGTCTATAAGATCATAGTTGCCTTTTTTGAAGTTATAATTGAGGATTATGTCATTGTGGTGATTTTTGTGTGGGTGTATGTTGAGACAAAAGTCAATCATATTGTGGTCACTGCTGGAAAAGGGTTCTTTAGTTTGTATTCCGTAAATCAAATTCAAACTACTGCAGAAGATGAGATCGAGGCACTTGTTTAGTCTAGTGTTGTTGGTTACTAGTTGTTCCAGTCCCAGATTTGTAACAGCATTGTAGAAGGTTGCATGTATGGTTTCAGTTGTACATTCATTTAGGGTCCGGTTAATATGAGGTAGATTGAAGTCATCAAGAAAGATAAAAGCGTGTGGGCAGGATGCTGCCCATGTTAGTAGTGTATTTAGCTTGTTTGCATGTTCGATGTCATAATCAGGGGCTCTGTAACAAAGTAAGAATCGAAATGTAATATTTAAGGATAGTTCACAGATGATGGTCTCAGGAAGAGCAAGCTCCTGGGTAACTTGGATATTTTTTAGATGCAAGGACTTTTTATAGAAGATAGCAACACCACCTCCTCTACAAATTTCACAATCTGATTGGTAAACATGATAGTCTCTTACTGTGGTAATGGTTGCTTCTCTCCTTGATGAGTTTCCATCCATTGGTTCTTGTCCTGCCCTCTGATGCTTTGGAGCATGGCTTGACTCCCTCTTCTTTGGGGCAGCCCCTGAGATATTGGACCTATCATGCTATCATGTCTTCCCTGGTTCTTCTTTTCATTAGACTAGATATATCCGGTTCCTGCAACCGTTCTTCATATGTTTTAGCCTCCAGTCCCCTAATCATCTTGGTTGCTCTTCTCTGCTCTTTCTAGAGCCTCAGCATCTTTTTTACATTGTGGTGACCAAAACTGAATACAATATTCCAAGTGTGGTCTTTGAACAAAAGGAAGCAGGGGATAAAAATTGAGAGATTATTTCAGGGGGTTCTCCAAAGTCTAAAAAAAAGGGGGGGGTTGAGAAAGGCTGTTGTAGATTCACCTACTCATTCCCATTTTAATAACAGCACAAGAGTTACCTATTTCACAAAATGACAACCCATGAAAGACAACATCTAAGGATAGCCATCACCCTTCCATGATTCAGGAGACTAAACATGTAAAATGGACATTGATGTTAATGAGATCTCACCTCCTGGACATAAACTGTTTCAATTCCTACCCTCAAAACGATGCTATAGAGCACTGCACACCAGAACAACTAGACACAAGGACAGTTTTTTCCCAAACGCCATCACTCTGCTAAACAAATAATTCCCTCAACACCGTCCAACTATTTACAAAATCTGCACTACTATTACTGTTAACTTTCTCATCACTCCTTATCACCCATCTCCCCCCACTTGTGGCTGTATGACTGTAATTTTGTCACTTGTATCCTTACAATTTTTTAAATTGACTGTTTCCTGGTATGATTTGACTGTTATTGTACCCTGTGACTATCATTAAGTGTTGTTCCTTATGATTCTTGATGAATGTATCTTTTCTTTTTATGTACACTGAGAGCATTTGCACAAAGACAAATTCCTTGTGTGTCTAATCACATTTGGCCAGTAAAGAATTCATGAAGAATTAAGGCCCTGAAAAACGCCAGAGAAGAAAAATAATTTGAGACATATGTGTCTCTTTCCTTATTCTACATCTTCATAATTCCTTTTCTCTATTGTTTTTCTCCTTTAAAGGAAAGGGAGTGAAATATTTTTTTGCGATTCTACCCTAACATTTACTAACTTCAATCCTTCTGAGCATTACAAATGCTGAATCGGAGTTCAGGTTGAAATACCGCACAATGTCCACTGTACAATATTTATTGTCAATTATATTAAGGCTGGATTCAATTCATCACCCTTAGGCTGCCCAGTTCTTCCACTTGATACAGATTTTTATAAAAATAACTTGCAATGTGACAAAACAGCTGAAGAGTTCATTTGATCCCTTGCTAATGATTCTAGAAGCTGGAAATGTTATTGGTGTTATGTTTGCATTTGTGCTCACAGTCCTGCATGGGAGATTTTATAACATCCATCTCTTCCTTAGGAGACAAAAAAAACTATGAAAGGTTCCATACCAAGCCACAGTTTTTTCATCAACACCAGTGAATAGCTTCTGGGGCTAAGTTCACACAATAGACAACCCACTTTTCACTTAGCTTAGCAGAATATTTCTAAAGCCATTTTTTCCCCTAAAGACTGTGAGACCTGGCTAATGCAACATAAAAAGAGAAGTCCTTGATTTTCACAATACCTGAAACCAGAAATTACACAGTCCTGTTTTAGGTCTGCCTGCCTGTCTGTCTGTCTATATCTGGCTGGCTGGCTATCTATCCTTCTAGGTTTCTATCTACCGGTATCTAGCTATCTAGTTGCCTCTATCTATCTATCTATCTATCTATCATCTATCTATCTATCATTTATCATCTATCATCTCTCTTTCTCTCTCTCACACACACATCTACCTATCTATATTTTATCACCTATCATTTATCAATTATCTATCTGTATCATATCTATCATCTATCTATCTCTCCTATTTAATCTACCTATTGATCTTTCTATCGACTTTTTATCATCTATCATATAAATCTTCTACCATTGCCTATCTCTATCTATCATCTATCCATCCATCCAATCTAATCTATGTATCGAGCTTTCTATCATATTTTTTATCATCTATCATTTATAAATCTTCTATCATTGTCTATCTCTATTTATCTATCATCTACCTACCTATCTATCATCTATCTATCTATCCATCCTTCTATCTAATCTATGTATCGAGCTTTCTATTATCTTTTTTATCATGTATCATTTATAGATCTTTTATCATTGTCTATCTGTTAGATGATAAAGAAGATGATAGAAAGCTTTATACATAGATTAGATAGAAGGATGGGTGAATAGATAGATGATAGATAGATAGATGATAGGTAGAGATAGAAAATGATAGAAGATTCATAAATGATAGATGATAAAAAAGATGATATATAGATAGAAGGATGGATGGATGGATAGCTACCTACTACCTACCTACCTATCATCTATCAAATATTGTCTGTCATTTATCATTTCTATTTCTCATGTCTATCTGTCTGTCTGTCTTGAATCCAAATTCCCATAATCTCTGGGCACTTTATATTATAAAGAACTAGAATGACTAAATAAAAACAACAACAATATGTGTCCAATTTAAAAAGTGCATAATCTTAAGGGAGGTTCATCAACCATCCAAGGACTAGAAAAATAACCAAATCCTCAGATGTCTAGGAACATCATCAAGGATAGGAAGTACAAAAGTCTTTGGAAGGCCACCATTCCAGAGTGCAGGTGCCACAACTGAAAAGGCACATTTCGAATAACCTGAGAGATGGTGATGTTTGATTAACTTGGAGCAGGCCAATTTGGTCTAAACTTACCACATGGACAGAAACCATGCAAGATAGATGTTCTGCAAAAACTGTGGCTCTATTTTGTGAAGGTTAATTGGCAGAGGAATTGTTTTCTAGACTTAGGAAAGAGGAAGAAGTTCAATATAATGCATCTAACTTCCTGATTTATTATATCAGCAGAACCCGAACATACCAATTCACTACATGGACCTCCCAGTTGGAATAAAGGCAAGGATATGTTGGCTTGCAAGAGGGTCTCTAACGCAAACATCCTAGTCTGTGCAGTCAGAATATTCTTGGTGTAAAGATGAACTTTGTGCTTAAAATATACTGGCTCAGAAGTGTCAAAACTGACCAATATTGTTCTTATAATTAGCAGGGAGCATTGCATGCTTATTGCTTTTCCCTCTTATTCAGAGAACATTATGTAAGCCTTGGACTGACCAGCAGACAGACTTCCCAGGTAATCCAAACATGGCTAGATGAATTAATTTTAATGCATTGTAAGGATGCATTAACAGAATCTTGCAAGTTTCTAAGTTTCTTTCTCTGACTGCTAAGCCACTGGGGGCTCCTCCTCCTCTTCTCTGACAGTTTCCTAGGCAGCATCTCTTCTCTTCTTTCCCCAAAGTCATCCACACTTTCTGTTACACCATGATTAAAGCAGGCAGAAGTCAATATTGAACAATAATTTTAAATCGTTTTCAACTTCTGTAACTCTCTCTTCATGCTTACAATCATTATAACATCCCCATGGATACTTGGCAAGAGGTATACACGGTGGCAATATAGCAGGTGCTGTGAGCACCTTTTTGTGACCTTCTGACAAGCCAAGTCTCATGAGCCACGGTGGCACAGTGGTTAGAATGCAGTACTGCAGGGCTACTTCTGCTGACTGCCGGCTGCCTGCAATTTGGCAGTTCAAATCCCACCAGGTTCAAGGTTGACTCAGCCTACCATCCTTCTGAGGTGGGTAAAATGAGGACCCAGATTGTTGGGGCCAATATGTTGACTCTGTAAACTGCTTAGAGAGGGCTGTAAAGCACTGTAAAGTGCTATTGCTAAAGTCATTGGGAAGGCAGATTCAGAGTTATTAAGTGAATTTTGCCTTATTTTACAACCTTCATTGCCACAGTTGTTAACTGAAGTTAAGTTAACAACTGTGGCAATGAAGGTTGTAAAATAAGGCAAAACTCACTTAATAACTCTGTTCCTTAGCAATGGAAATTTCGGACTGAACTGTAGTCAGAATAACAGAATAACAGAGTTGGAAGGGACCTTAGAGGTCTTCTAGTCCCACCCCCGCTCAAGCAGAAGACCCATGTATCCATTCCAGACAAATGGCTGTTCAATCTCTTCTTTAAAATCTCCATTATTGGATCACCAACAACTTCTAAAGCCACGTGTGGCTTATTGTTCCCAGTGTTAGAAAATTTCTCAGCTTTAGTTCTAAGCTGGTTCTGTCCTTGAATTAGTTTCCATCCATTAGTTTCTATTAGTTTCCATGATTGTAAGTCGAGAACTATCTGTATGTCACTTTTCACAGTTTTTATTTGTAAATCTAAGAGAATCACTTAGGTGAAATGTGCTGTGTAGAACTTTGGTGAATAAAAAAATAACAAAATAAAAGTTCATGTCTTTAATTTCTCTGCCTTGCTATTTCTTACTCCTTGACTGTGCCTACTTAATGCCTCTTTCTCTGAAAGAGAATTGTGTGATGGATATGGGTATATGTAAAACTTTGACAATCCATTTTTTACTTGTATTAATACTTGATGTGAAATATATAGGATTTCCAGGAAATCACCATTTGGGAATTGATCAGTCCCTTCTCTTTCTCCCTGTTCTCTTTTCCGTCTTTATTTTGGGACAAGAATATATTGCTCATATATTCATTAAATATATGCAAGTGGTACCACTGGATGTCGTTTTCCACACTGCCCCAATTAATGTTTGCAATATTTACTAACATGGCAAGTGTTAAGGCAGGGAAGGCGGATTTAATATGGTAGGCTCCAAATTTTAAAAGCCATTTTCCCCCTATCTATCAATCCATACGAGATTAGAAACAATCCTGTTTCCATCAATCCATCACGCTCCAAAAATATCTTTAAAGAATATTTCAACCCCATCTCTCTACAGTTTTTTTTCTCCCCACCAGCTTTCTACACTCATCCTTTCCCTCCTCAAAGTAGTACCAAGGAAATAAGCACCACCAAGATAATAGACAGGAAAAAATGCATGGAGAGAGATTCAAGCTACAAATGCCAAGATAATACTCAGTGGGTTTAATTATGGTTGCATATTTCCCAGTATCCATTGGGAAGCAAAGAGTTTGTAGTAAATCAAATCCTGGAGTTGTTTTTTAAAGCAATTGGGAACAGGGGAATAGCTTATGAACGAAGAAAAATGGTCTCTGCTATCGAATGCATGGCTATTGGGAAAGAAATGGCAGATCCAGTAGAATCTTGGCCCAACCTAAGTATGAGTGAATCTTCAAAAATCAACTTTTTTGTTCTTTCTCTTTGGACGTTATTTTTGGCCTATAGATTTTTTTTTAAAAAAAACCTTGAATATTCACTACTCTGATCTGAACTGTTGTTACACTTTCACAAACGTGCAGTATGGGATGGTAGTGCAAGAGATCAGGTAGTGCGAGAGAAGGAAACACGGAGAGCAGTAGTTTGCTTTAAAAAAAACTCTATTTTTTAAAGGATGAGGAAAAAACAGGTTTTCCTAAGGCATATCACCCACTTAAAAGGAGCAAAAACCTACAATCCATCAATAGATTTGTTTTGTTCTGGAGAAAAGCAAGGTTTTTAACCCAGGCAGGGAAAACCAAAAGTACAGGTATAGATTAGGCAAAACCGGCCCCCACTACCACAAAGACCCTACAGGAAAAGGGCAGTATGGAAAGCCATGGGATCTGGCAGGGTGAGAGCTGTGGACCATAAACACAAAACTTTTGCTGTGTCCCAGCATAACAGATACAATGCCCTTGCTGACCTTAATAGGGACACTAAAGTGACAGGTCAAGGTAGTTGTGATAATGATAACTTAAGTAAGCCGGGGATCATGGTCCTAGAAGAAGAACTTACTTTGGAAAGGAGAAAAGTGTGAATCAGGTACTATGCACCAGTCACACAAGAAGAGCAAGGCATCCAAAAAGAGAAGCCACCTTCTTGTTCGGGACTCAATTGTAAGGGATGTAAATTTAGGAAAGGATACTGAGGTTTTGAAAGAGGTCAGGTGTTTACCAGGTGCTACTACTGCCAGCAGAGACAAGAAGCGTATTCTTAAGATAGTCAAGAATGCCAGCAAGGGCTGTGATGTCGATGCTATTATATATCTTGGTACAAATGATCTGTCTCAGAAGGATGTACTTTCTGTTCAGAAAGACTTCCAGAGCTTGGGGTATGAACTTAGTAATATGGACTGTGGGTTTATCTTTTCAGAGGTTCTACCAGTATACAAGGAACAAAAAGGGAAAGGGCAGCATGTAGCAGAGTTTAATGTGTGGCTAAAGGAGTGGTGTAAAAGGGAAGGCTTTGGTTTTATTAGTCATGATGTCTGCAGCTGGTCCAATGAAAAACTGTACAAAAGAGATGGTTTGCATCCATCAAAGAAAGGGACTGAGTTACTTGGCATTAAATTCACAGATTTCCTGGATAAACATTTAAAATGAACAGCAGGGACGGAAAATTAATGGATTCAGAACATCTCTGTCCCCAGCAACCTAAAACTGATAAGGATACCAGTCCATGCAAAATAGATGTTTGTGCAGGTAAGATAATCAACCTTGATGCCAACCAAAACCAAACATTTAATAGTGAGTGCCATACCATGTGCACTAATCAAACAGGTGACAAGAAAGTAGAGACAGGCAGACACAACACAGGTTATGTAGACAGGAAACACAGTGTCAGACATAGAGATCTCAAGTGCCTATATACAAATGAACAAAGTCTGGGGAACAAGCCAGGTGAACTCGAACTACGAATACATGAAGGTAAACATGATATAGTTGGAATAACAGAAACTTGGTGGGATGAAACCCATGACTGATAGAAGGATACAAACTATTCAAAAAAACCCAGACCCAAAAAAACCCAGACCCCATAAAAGAGGAGGTGGATTTGCACTGTATGTAAAGGACCACTATATTGCTACGGAAATGCATGAAACCAAAGATGAAAACCACCTAGAATGCATATGGGTCAATATAAAAGAAAAAAAGAATGACATGGCCATAGGTGTATATTATAGGCCACCCAATCAAGCAGAAAAAATAGATGTCCTTTTTGCCAGCCAACTAACAAACATATGCAGAAAACACACAACAATAGTAATGGGAGACTTCAATTATCCTGATACCAATTGGAAAACTAATTCTGTACCAAGTGAGAAATCAAATAAGTTCCTAACCAACCTAGCTGACAACTTTGTTGTCCAAAAGGTAGAGGGTGAAACTAGAGGGACAGCCATACTGGACTTAATTCTTACAAACAGAGAAGAAGTGATAGAGGGAATTGAAACTGCAGGAACCTTGGATGAGAGTGACCATGTCATACTAGAATTCAACATAACACAAACACAAGCAATAGAACATAATGATGCCAGAGTCTTGGATTTTAAAAGAGCTGATTTCAATAAACTCAGAGAGAACTTGGGAAAGATTCCATGGATGAAAATCCTAAAGGGGAAAACAACTCAAGAATCTTGGGAAACTCTAAAAAGTATGATCATAGAAGGCCAGACCAGCACAATACCACTGAGAAAGAAAAACAAGAAATCCAAGAAGAAACCAGCATGGCTGCACAAAGATCTCTCTGGCAAATTGAAAGTAAAAAAGGACAAGTACAAAAAATGGAAAGAAGGACATACAACTAAGGCAGAATATCAGCAGATAGCCAGAATCTGCAAAGATGAAGTCAGGATAGCAAAGGCTCAGAACGAACAAAGACCTGCAACAAAAGCCAAAGATAATTAAAAAAAGTTTCTTCCAACATATAAATAACAAGAAAAAAATCAAGGAAACAGTTGGTCCACTAAAGAGAGAATATGGCAAGGAAGTAACAGGCAACAGAGAGAAAGCAGAACTGCTTAACTCTTTCTTTGCCTCTGTGTTCATGCAAAAAGAAACTATAGCTCAACCCACCAAAAACATAACTGTAAAAGACAGACCAGAAATAAAAGTTAAAATAAGCAAAAAACCAGTAAGCGAATACCTGTCTGATCTTGATGAAAACAAATCACTGGGGCCTGATGGATTACATCCCAGAGTTTTAAAGGAGCTGGCAGAGGTCATCTCACAACCACTGCACCATATCTTTCAAAAATCCTGGAGTACCAGGGAACTACCAGAGGACTGGAAAAGAGCTGATGTGGTTCCCATCTTCAAAAAAGGGGAAAAAAACAGACCCAGGAAACTATAGACCAATCAGCCTAACATCAATACCCGGGAAGATACTGGAAAAGATAATAAAAAAACAGACCTGCCAACATCTAGAAACAAGTAAAGTAATAACTAGCAGTCAGCATGGGTTTGTTAAAAACAGATCATGCCAAACCAATCTTATTTCATTCTTCAACACAGTGACTAAATTAGTAGACCAGCAAAATACTGTGGACATAATATATTTAGATTTCAGCAAGACATTTGATAAAGTAGACCACAACCTACTTCTTAGTAAGCAAGAAAAATGTGGAATAGATAGCACTACCACTAGATGGATTCGCAACTGACTGGCAAACCGTACTCAACGAGTAGTCCTTAATGGGTCTAAGTCTACATGGAGGGAAGTAAGCAGTGGGGTGCTACAAGGTTCCGTCTTAGGCCCAGTATCTTCAATAACTTCATTAATGACTTAGATGAGGGAATAGAAGGGGAACTTACCAAATTTGCAGATGATGCTAAGCTGGCAAGAATAGCTAACACCCAAGAAGATAGGCTCAAGATCCAGATGGATCTTGACAGACTAGAACATCAGGCCATATCTAACAAAATGACATTCAATGTAGAGAAAAATAAAGTCCTACACTTAGGCGAGAAAAACCAAAAGTACACATATAGACTGGATGAAACCAGGCTCAATAGCAGTAATTGTGAAAGGGATCTTGGAATTTTAGTGGACAGCCAGCTAAATATGAGCCAGCAATGTGCAGCAGCCACTAAAAAAGCTAATGCAATCCTAAGTTGTATTAACAGAGGGATACAGTCAAGATCAAGGGAAGTACTAATACCACTCTATAAAGCCTTAGTAAGACCACACCTAGAGTACTGCATCCAGTTTTGGTCACCACATTATAAAAAAGATGTTGAGTACAGAGAAGAGCAACCAGGGTGATTAGGGGACTGGAGGCTAAAACATACAATGAACAGTTGCAGGAACTGGGCTTGGCTAGTCTAGTGAAGAGAAGGACCAGGGGAGACATGATAGCGGTCTTCCAATATTTGAGGGGAAGGGAAGGGGTCAAGCTATTTTCTAAAGCAACTGTAGGCCAGACAAGGAATAATGGATGGAAACTGAACAAAGAGAGATTTAACCTGGAAATAAGGAGAAACTTTCTGACAGTGAGAACGATCGACCAATGGAACAGAAGTTGCCCTTGGAAGTTGTGGGAGCTTCATCACTGGAGGCTTTCAAGAAAAGATTGGACTGCCATGTGTCAGTAATGGTTAGGGTCTCCCGCTTGGGCAGGGGGGTTGGACGATGACCTACAAGGTCCCTTCCAACTCTAATTATCTGTAATCTGGCTCAGAAGCAGCAACTGTGAGAGGCACCTTGGAGTCCAAGTTGGACAATCACTTCAACATGAGCCAGAAGGGTGAGCAGCAGCCAAAAAAGAGAATGCAATCCTGGGTTGTACAAACAGAGGCATAGAATCATTGTGAAGCATTAGTACAGCTTTATACATTCTTAGTAAGACCACTGGAAAACTGCATCCAGTTTTGATCACCACGTTACAAAAAAGATGTTGAGGCTTTGGAAAAAGCGCAAAGAAGAACAATTAAAATTATTAAAGACCTAGAGACTAAAACATATATCTAGAACAGTTGCAGGAACTGGATATGTCTAGTCTAGAGAGAGAAGAAGAACTAGGGGTGACATGATAGCAGTATTCCAGTATTTGAGGGGCTGCCACAAATAAGAGGGGGTCAATCTATTTTCCAAAGCACTATAAGGTAGGACAAGAAACAATGAATGGAAACTAATCCAGGAGAGAAACCAACTGGGATTGGTGAGGAGCTTCACAACAACGAGAACAATTAACCATGACACAGTTTGCCTGTTCATATGTCAAGTTCCGAGGAAATCAAGAAATTCAGGCAGTTCAAATAAGTTTAAAGATTTATTGCAAGCTTAAGCTCTCTACAAGAATCTTGACCAACTGACAGTCAAGAAAAATGAGAGGAAGATAAGAAAGACATTCAAAATGGCCTGGACTTAAATCTCCTCTGGGCGTGCAGGGACTCATGTCTTATAACACATTTGATCTTTTTCCTGGCCATCGAACAAAATGAAATTCAACGGTGAAAAAAGTAAGGTTCTACTTTTAGGCAAGAAAAACAAAATGCACAGGTCCATGTGGTGCCTTGTTCAATAGTGGTAACTCTGAGAGGGATCTTGGAGTCCTAGTGGATAATCATTTAAATATGAGCCAGCTGCCAAAAAAGCCAACACAGTTCTAGGCCGCATAAACAGAGGGATAGAAAGAACCAAGATCACGTGAAGTGTTAACATCACTTTCTAATGCCTTGGTGAGGCCACCTTAGGAATACTGTGTTCAGTTTTGGTCACCACGATGTAAAAAAGATGTTGAGGCTCTAGAAAGATTGCAGAGAAGAGCAACAAAGATGATTAGGGGACTGGAGGCTAAAACATATAAAGAATGGTTGCTGGAACTGGGTATGTCTAGTTTAATGAAAAGCAGGACTAGGGGAGACATGATAGCAGTGCTCCAATATCTCAGGGGCTGCCCCAAAGAAGAGGGAGTCAAGCTCTTCTCCAAAGCACCTGAAGGGCAGAGCAAGAAGCAATGGGTGGATACTAATCCAGGAGAGAAGCAACCTAGAAATTTCCTGATAGATCAATTAATCAGTGGAACAACTTGTCTCCAGAAGTTGTGAATGCTCCAATAGTGGAAGTTTTTAAGAAGACATTAGATAGCCATTTGTCTGAAGTGTTGTAAGGTTCCCTGCCTAGGCAGGGGGTTGGACTAGAAGACCTCCAAGGTCCCTTCCAACTCTGTTATTCTATTCTATTATCTCGTACATCATGCCTATATTTTTCACTTCTACCCTAGCACCCCATGGAAAGCCTGGGAAAGGAAGAGAGTACTTAATTCAAGAAGACTCAACATCTCCATTAGTCCTTCCAAGCCCTGAGAACAGCAATCTTCTGTCTTCCTATGACTATAATCTTTTGTTCCTCTCTTTTGAAAAACTAGACAAGGGTCCTTTAAAAATTGTAGCCAGTTCTGCCAAGGAGATGTTCTGACAAAGTTCAAATTATCTCGGCTCTTTGATAAAACCAGTAAAATCCACTAGAAAATTTCTGTGCTTCCGATACTTATTTAAAGAAATCTGCCTTTGCTTAACTTGACATGCCAAAATGATATGACAGAATCCATTTCCTGAGAGCATTCAGTCCCGACTATAAAAGGATAGATATTGCTGATAACCTCTTGAGACACACTACCTCTTTCTTTGGAGAGTCATAACAGTAAACAAAACAGTTCCTTCCAGTTGTATGGTACCTTTTGGATATGTCCATGAAAGCTGCTCAGAAAAGAAAGTATGGTTGGCCAATGTAAGACATCCTGACCCTTCTTAGCTTCCAGGCTCAACAAGGACAGAATGGCCTTCTCGGAGATTAGCTTCTCAGTGCATCAACACCAGATTGGTTACAGCAGGTGGCCACTATAGCAACTAGGCAAGAAGTTCTTATCGAACACAGAAGTGTTTGTGCTCTTAGCTACATTTGACATAGGGAATATTTATCTTCTTCTACAAAGCAGATTTTCCAAGAAACTAAGAGGGTAGAGCAGTCTTCTTCAACTTTGGCCAGTTGAAGACGTGTGGACTTCAACTCCCTCATAGCTATGGAAATTCTGGGAGTTGAGGTCCACGTGTCTTTGAGTCGCCAATGCTGAGAAACACACCCACATGTCTCCATGATATTTGTATTCAGAAACTAACCTCTATCATGCAAATGCATGATCAGGATCAAACCATTAATTATAATGGTTAATGCGTTTGCTGGTGGGCAAAATGAAAATAATTAATTTTATTTGCATCCTGTCAGAAGAAGGCGAGAAAATGCTTAGATGGGGCCTTAGCAGAAAAAGAAAATGGATTTTTATTTTGGTCTCAACATTTGTCATTGCAAGGTTCAAGAGGAAGCGACTGGGTTGTTATTAGAGAAAGCAATTTATTTAGGTTTTTTTTTTTTAAATCCCACCTTTATTATTTTTATAAATAACTCAAGGCAGTGAATGTTTTTCCCTCCTACTTTCATTAGCCTTAATCTGGTATGTTTCTCTGAAAGTAAGATCCACATCTATCGACTTGAAAGCTCTTGGAAGTGCCAGGTACAATACAATGATACACCATGCCAGACATTGTATTAATAGGAGATGGAAATGGACACTGTCAGTTGGGCTGCAATTAGTGTAGTGCAGGTGGCTCCGGACTTACAACCAGGACAGCGATCAGAATTACCATTGCTAACTAAACAAGGCTGTTCTTGAGGTGTGACCAATTTTATGATCTTTTTTTTGCCACAGTTGTTAAGCAGATTGCTGCAGTTTTTAAGTGAATCATATTAAGTTATTAAGTGAATTCAGCTAGCTCCTTTGATTTTTCTCATAGGAAGCCAGATGGGAAGGTTGCGAACGGTGAATAAGAGTCGGAGGGAGGAAATTAAGGAGGGAGGAAAGGAGGGAGGAAAAAGGAGGGGAGGGAAGGGGGAGTGGATGGAAGAAGGAAGAAGAAAGGGAGGGAGGAGGGAGGAAATAAAAGAAAGGGAGGGAGGGGGGAGAAGGAGAGAGAAGGAAAGGAGGGAGTGAAGGAATGAGGGAGAAAGGAAATAGGGAGGGAGGAGAGGAAGGAAGGAAGGAGGAAGGGAGGAAGAAAGGGAAGGAAAGGAACTGAGGGAAGGAATATGAGAGAGAGAGGAAATAGGGAGGGAGGAGAGGAAGGAAGGAAGGAGGGGAGGAAGGAGGAAGGGAGGAAGAAAGGGGAAGGGAAGGAACTGAGGATGGAATGAGGAGAGAGGAAATAGGGAGGGAGGAGAGGAAGGAAAGAGGAAGGGGGAGGAAGGAGGAAGGGAGGAAGAAAGGGGAAGGGAAGGAACTGAGGGAAGGAATGAGGGAGAGAGGAAGTAGGGAGGGTGGGGGAGGGAAGAAGGAAGGAAAGGGGAGGGAGAGGGAAGGAGGGAGGAAGAAAGGGGGAGGGGAGGAAGGAGGGAGAGTGGACATAGGGAGGGGTGGGGAGGGAGGAAGGAAGAGAAGAGGGAGGTCAGGAGAGAGAGGGAGGAACGAGGAAGTAAGGAAATGGAGGGGAATGAAGGAGGAAAAAAGAAAGGAAGAAGAAGAGGAGGGGGAGGGAGGAATGAAGGTGGAGGTGGTGGAAGAGGGAAAGGGAGGGAAGAAAGAGACAAAGAAGGGACCATAATTTGGCCTCCAGCTGACATCGGAAGCCACATCTAACATTCTTGTTACAATAAATATTAGCTGGGTTGGGGGCTTTTGCTGCTCTCCAGTCTCCCACCAGCAGGACTTCTATTCTTTGATCTGCAACCCAGAAACACGGCTGTTAATTCTTTGTGACTGAGTGCTTTGGAGGAGATGAGCAGCGGGTGGGGGCAGGGGAGTGAAGAGGGAGGGGCTGCGCTAGCGGGGTGAGATGGGTTTAGCTCCTAGATCCATTGCAAAACTGTTTATTCTTTAGCAGTGCTTCTGGCCTACTTAAGTCACTATTCTTTCACTCCTGCCGAGCCCATCTGCTTTCCTCCTGCTGCCGCGAGTAGACAGCTGGCTCATGTATTTCTAGCTACTGTATGTAAATCCTCAGAGGCGCTCTCTATATGGTGTTATACACACACACACACACACACACACACACACACACACACACACCGATGGGCCAGGGCAATTGGCAGGGCAGATACTGTGGAGGGGAGGCCTAAGAAGCAGACTTTGGGAATTGGACTTGGGGAGTTCAAGAGATGCAACCCGATCCAGGAAATTGGCACCACTGGCGGCCTGGCCTGCCAAAAGGCACACAACTCCGCATAGCAACCAAGAGGGGTGGATTGCTTCTCCTCTAGCTCCCTCCTTGTTTTGATAGTCCAGATCCCTAAATTTGATGGACGTGGCCGTGAAATCAGCTGCCATAAATACATGCTGGCTGCCAACTACCAGAATTTTGATTGTGTGATGGGGGGGGGGGATGCGGTGCCATCCATAGTCATCAGGATGGGTTGCAAGTCACTTTTTTCAGTGCTATTATGACTTTGAGTCAATAAGCAAATGGTTGTTCATTGAGCACTACCTATGGTCAATTGGCTTGACACAGGTCAAGACCAGGAGTCCAGTGAAACAACTGACAAATCCAAAGGAAAAGACACAGAAGGGTAGAACACAGAGATGGAAGAATAGAGTAGAGTAGAGTAGAGTAGAGTAGAGTAGAGTAGAGTAGAGTAGAGTAGAGTAGAGTAGAAAAATGGAATGGAATATAGAATAGAGTAGGAGGAGAGGAAAAGAAAGAGAATGGAAGGAAGAGAAGACAAAAGAGAGAGAAGACAAAAGAAAGTAGAGTAGAGTAGAGTAGAGTAGAGTAGAGTAGAGTAGAAGAATGGAATGGAATATAGAATAGAGTAGGAGGAGAGGAAAAGAAAAGAGAAGGAAGGGAAGAAGACAAAAGAGAAGAGAAGACAAAAGAAAGTAGAGTAGAGTAGAGTGGAGTAGAAGAATGGAATGGAATGGAATGGAGCAGGAATATAGAATATAGTAGAACAGAAGAAGAGAGAGAGAAGGGAAGGGAAGGGAAGGGAAGGGAAGGGAAGGAAGAGAAGAAGAAAGAGAAGAGAAGAGAAGAGAAGAGAAAGAAGAGAAGAGAAGAGAAGAGAAGAGAAGAGAGAGAGAGGAGAAAAAGAAAAGAAATTAGAGTTGAGTAGAGTAGAATAGAAGAATGGAATGGAATGGAACGGAATATAGAATATAGTAGAACAGAAGAGGAGAGGAGAAGGGAAGGGAAGGGAAGGGAAAAGAAGAGAAGAGAAAAGAGAAGAGAAGAGAAGAGAAGAGGAGAGGAGAGGAGAGGAGAGGAGAGGAGAGGAGAGGAGAGAAGAGAAAAGAAATTAGAGTTGAGTAGAGTAGAATAGAAGAATGGAATGGAATGGAACGGAATATAGAATACAGTAGAACAGAGGAGGAGTGGAGAGGAGAAGAGAAGAGAAAAGAGAAGAGAAAAGAAATTGGAGTAGAGTAGAATAGAGTAGAAGAATGGAATGGAAGGAATGGTATATAAAATAGATACAGCAGGTGTGGAGAGGAGAGGAGAGGAGAGGAGAGGAGAGGAGAGAAGAGAAGAGAAGAGAAGAGAAGAGAAGAGAAGAGAAGAGAAGAGAAATTAGAGTTGAGTAGAGTAGAATAGAAGAATGGAATGGAACAGACTATAGAATACAGTAGAATAGAGGAGGAGAGGAAAAGACAAGACAAAAGAGAAGAGAAAAGAAATTAGACTAGAGTAGAATAGAGTAGAAGAATGGAATGGAAGGAACGGTATATAGAATAGATAGAGCAGAGGAGGAGAGGAGAAGAGAAAAGAAGTTAGAGTAGATTAGAGTAAAATACAGATTATAAAAGACTAAAGATTATAAAAGACTATGGACAAGAATAGACTAGACTATTGAGACTATACTAAACTAGACTAGACTAAATACTTTATTTGGCCAAATGTAGTAGTCACACAACAAAAGTTTCTATGGTACAGAAGCACTCATAAGAGGTAATACTGCAGCCACAATCTATGGATTAATAAGTATGGGATAGCAACGGAAATCCCTCCCCGAAATATATGTTGAATATATTTGGTGCCTTGTGTCATTTGCAAAATAATAATACTATTATTAATAATAATTATTATTAATAATAATTAATAATTATAATGGAAAGAAAAAGAAAGAAAGAAAGAAAGAAAGAAAGAAAGAAAGAAAGAAAGAAAGAAAGAAAGAAAGGGGAGGATGGATGGGGTTTATAGACTGGCATCCCTGGGAACAACCTCTCCAGGAGCCACATATCTTTCTTCTCCTATTTTCCCCAGAACAACAACTCTGTCAAGTCCGTTCAGTTGAGAGATAGGGACTGACCCAGCTGGCTTACTTAGCCAAAGCAGAACAAGAATTCACAATCTCTTGCATTCTAGCCTGGTACTTGAACAATGAGGTCAAACTGGCTCTCTCCAGTCGGTTGGCTAATCTCTCAGATCTGTGGAGATCAATGGAGAGCAGAACCTTGCCTCTCTCTGCTTTGGATTGGGGGCCTGAACTGGGGGCTTGATGGAACTTCACCTATAGTCCCAGAGGCTGTCAGGGGGTGCAGGCAATTATTTAAAATAAGTTTAAAATAATTTTAATTTTTGTCTTTCATATTTCATTTTGTCCCACCTTTGGCAATCTTTCTTTAGTGTTTCTGTTGCACTATTTCTTCTATATTAGTCTAACACTCGTCCTGAGGAGAGCAGTCCCTCAGCAACTTGGCCATGATGAGTTGGCCATGGTGAATTGGCTGTGGCAAGTTGGCCGTGGAGAGTTGGCTGTGGTGAGTTGTCCATGGTGAATTGGCTGTAGCTATGGCGAATTGGCTGGGGTGAGTTGCCCATGGCGAGTTGTCGTAGACTCTTCTGCCTCAACTAAAGTGGAGTCATTGACTTCATCACTGCTGGAATCATGCTAAAGTCAACTATTGACTTTAGATGCCCCTGACTTCACTTCCTCCTTATCCTCCTCATCTCAGGACATGTTCAGCAGGACCAGAGGATAGCCAGTGTCCTCATGGGAAGATTTAAAAAAATCAAGATGACATCTGTTATCCGGTAATCAAAGGCTATCTCTTTTTGGATGTGCAAGTCAAGAAAGAGCAGGCTTGAAATAAATGTGGTGACCATTTATGTTCCATTGACCCCCCAGGTCTCACCAGCCCATCAAGTTGCCCCATTTTGGCCTGCCTGACAAGTGGCTCCAAAAACCTGGGATGTCTCCCAATCCTGGTTTGTCCTTGTTTCTGGTTGCTCAGTTTGTGCAATATGTTTTTATTATATTTTATTCTCTCTGGTAGTTTGTTGTTGCTCATTGGGCAACCTCTAAGAGTCATGTGTTGAGTGGGTGGCTGTCTCAATTAAACTATAAACAAGGAAATACAAACAATCTGGGGTGCATCTGTGCAAAAGATCCCTTTCGTGCCAGCCACAGGAAAAAATAATTACAAAAAAAATCTAAAATAATATGAATTAAAATAAAATTCAAGCCTTCAATAGCTTTTAACGCATCTGTTTGAGTTTAGCCTCTCTTGTAGTCAAAGGCCTGCCTCTTTTTTTCTTTTTCCATGCATGTAAAATAAAATCAGGTTTGAACTGAATGGTCACTAATAAAAGGTTGTAAGGTGAGGACTACCTATACATATACTTCTGCTTCTCTCGCTGTCACACACACATTATACATACATGAGTTGTGTAATATATATATATTGGACCTCAGGGACCATCAAACTCATCAATTTAAATCTCGTGGACCACTAATAAGGATTTTGACTGACGGTGGCTTCCTGACGTTGGTGGGAAAGTCAGTCCCATATTCCAAAGCTGCAGTAGTCACAGGACTGGCCCTTTGGTCATCCACTTGGATGCACCAGCCAGCCATGGACTGGAGGAGCTGCTCCGGGATGACCAAAGGGCCAGTCCTGTGGCTATTGCAGCTCTGGAATATGGGACCGACTTTCCCACCAATGTCAGGAAGCCACCCAGGGGCAGATTTCCCTCCCCCACCGTTGGTCTTACCTTCCAGTTCCAGCTCGTGTGGCTCTACTCAAGGTAAGGTTTGCGCTCAGCTGAAGGGTGGGGGCCAGCAGGTGGGCGAGCCATGTGGGAGGCATAGCCTTGTGTTCCCATGCAGCCTAGATTAATTGCTTTGGGGGGACATTTCTCTGCGGACCACCAAAATTTTCTCACAGACCACCAGTGGTCCCCGCACCATTGGTTGGCGACCACTACTATATACTATATACTGTGTGTGTGTGTGTGTGTGTGTGTGTGTGTGTGTGTGTGTGTGTGTGATGTGTGAGTGTTTGGGTCTTTTCCCGTGTAAGATTAAGAGTATCATGGTGACGTTTCGGCGAGGTCCCACTCGCCATCCTCAGGCTGGTGCTTTCAGCTTCATGCCGATCACACACTGCTTGCACTGGCACGAAACCGAAAGCACCAGCCTGAGGATGGCAAGTGGTACCTCACCGAAATGTCGCCAAGATATGTGCAGTAGAATCCAGCTTAACTAAATTAAATACAGATGAAGCTGATAGAATAAGACACCAAGTTACTAACATCCTATGCACAAGCAAACCACCCAAAAGCAACTTGCACAAAGAGGAACTAAAAGCCCTGCAAGCCCGAAAAAACAACAGCAGCATAATCATACTTCCAGCAGATAAAGGTAATGCCATATTGGTAATGGATAGAAAAGACTACAAAACAAAATTGACAGACCTACTCCAAGACTCCACATACAAACCCATAAACACGGACCCAACCACATATCTGGAAAAAATAACCAAGAAGAAAATTATAACCAGCTACATGAGCAAAGAGATCCAACACACGATCATCCCAAGAGAAAAATCTTCCAGATGCCCCAAATTACACGGCCTCCCAAAAATACACAAAGAAGGCATACCTCTCAGACCCATAGTCGGCTCCAGAGGAGCACCACTACAAAACCTAGCTAAACGCTTAGCAAAGCAGCTACAGCCCCATGCTGAAGCAGCAGCTTCACATGTACAAAACTCATACCACTTCTTGGAAATGATCAAAGATCTACACGTGGAGCCAAGCTGCACTATAGGCCTCCAATAAAGTAACACAATGTTGCCAGCCAATCAAGACAAAAAAAGACACAAAACAGACAGAAGATATTAGAAACACCAATCAAGCAGAACACAGCAAACTCCAAGACCAATAAACACAGACCAAGACTCCCAACCAATCAGGATGAAGAAAAAACCATTCTGGCACAGCAGTAGGCTAGCCCCAAGTTTAAAACAGAAACGGCTGTGATAGTCTGACTCACAGACGAACACTATACAGAAGCCTGATGATGGCAGATGAGATTCTGCCGAAACGTTGCTACAACTTTAAAAGCACAACTATAATGACGTGGGAAAATACCCAAACAAAGCTGAATACCATACACACATACACACACACATATATAATACTTTTAGCTTCTGTAAGCTCCAAGAGAACCGTCCTTTTTTCTTTTATCTTTTTGCTAATACACACCATTGAAAAAGAAGTCTTGCTACCAGTGGTATCTGGGAAGGGAGGCCAAGAAGTAAAAAACTGGAGCAGCTCCAATAATGTAATTGAAGCCCTGCTCCTGTGAATAACTCTCATCATCTGACTACAGGTAATCCTCCATTTGCAACCACAACTGAGGCCCAAAATTCTGTCATTAAGCAACTTTTGCCTCATTTTGTGATCTCTTTTGTCACAGTTGTTAAGTGAAACATTGCACTTATTTAGCTAGTAGCCCGGTTGTTAAGTGAACCTGGCTCCCCCATCGACTTTGCTTGCCAGAAGGTTGCAAAAGGGATCACATGCCCCTGGGACTTTGCAGACGTCATAAATACGAGTCAGTTGCCAAGTATCTGAATTTTGGCCACGGCACCATAGGGATGCTGCATGTGAATAACAGCCATAAGTCACTATTTCCAGTGTCGTTATAACTTCAAACAATCATTAAGTGAACTGTTGTACATTGAGAACTACCTGTATTTGACCCTTCCCTTCACCCCATAGTCAACGCAGAGGTAATGTGTGTATGCCACATTCTGATATGAACTACTGAGCTAGGACAATGGAGAGTGAAACCTGGCCAATCAATAACTTTTATAATTTACCTGTTCATTTGCGGTAATGAGACAGCCAACGTTTCCAGTTTTAACTCCCCACACATTTTCTATTGGCAATCACGGATAATGATGGGGCAATAAACTATTATATCGTTGAGCCATATAAAATAAAATAAAAAAATCAGAAGCCAGGAAAAGGTTAGGAGTGGGACTAATGATAATAGGATGAGGAAACACAGAAATTGTAAGCTGGTTCATTAAAAAAAAATCCAATAGACTTTTACAGGGCAATTAGTTTTGCAATCTAAGACCCTATTAGAGGGTTACATTGGGCTTAAATGCCTAACTAGCTACTCCAAAATAAGCTGGATCATTTGTGTACATCCTGGAATGTTATTGTCCTCCTGACAGCCTGATCTTGGGTAGGAAGGAGATGATGTTCATTTGACCGAGAGTCAACATTCACAAAGGATTGGAAAAGGGCATCAGCTAGGCTGTAGGGCAGAGAGGGCTCCAGAAAATCTAAAACGAACATAATAAGGAAGAAGAAAAGGCATGATGGAGCTGTGGAAAAGAGAGCAAAAATCGAGAATTACAGTATGGAAAGTCTCAACTCAACTCAACTCCTGAAGGCTGCATCCTATCAAGCTCAACTCAACTAGACTTCTTCATGTAATGACAATTAGTAAGGAAGAGTACCCAACGATTTCTTTTAGGGTTAAAATATGAAAGATAAGTCTCCTTTGAACTTAGTACAGTTCTTGAAGACCTGAAGGACATGTCTATGTCCTGACAACAATTAAGAAAAAGAAATCACTGATTTCTACTGGGACTAGAAGTATGGAAGATAAGATCTCCTCTGAATATATTTCAGGTTCTATTATTTCAAGGATATGCCCATGTATATTTCTGAACAGATATATGAAGATGGTTGGCCATTTTCTTCTTCCTAGCTATTATTATACTTTCTCATTTCTGGGATTTTGTGGTGGTTACCTCTCCAAGAACTAATCAAGCCCATCTCCATTAACTTCCAAGCTGAGAAATGAGATATTTCCTGCTGAGACGTATCTAATTAGGGAAATATAACAAAAGATACCACGTCCCTTGTAGATTTACTCTTCCGTATTAAAAAAGGATAGGAATTGGGAAAGCAGGATAAAACTCATGAAATAAAGATCAGGGGAGTTGCATATTATTTAGCGGGTACAAAAGAGAGAAGAAAGTGGCTAAGAAGCTGGTCAGTAGATAGGTGGCCGGCCATGATTAAAGTCTAGTAAAAATACAAATCTGCTACCAACCTATCCTAACATGGCATTGTCAATGTATACTCCATAACATGTTTTGAAGCACTTTGAGTGTTTTGCCTTTCCATCAATGATATGGCACTTTTCTCAGCTATCAGTCTAACAGGATCCCCCCAAAAACACTACCAGGAATTGCCATTCAGCATAACTCAAGCTATGGACCCAGATTGTTGGGGGCAAGAGGCTGACTCTGTAAACCGCTTAGAGAGAGCTGTAGAGCACTGTGAAGCGGTATATAAGTCTAAGTGCTATGGCTACGTGTGAGGGCTGCTTTGGTTAGCAAGCAGTTTAGTTTCAAACTTGAAATCCGAGAAGGTGCTTTAAATAAATTAAGCTTGCTTCGTTATTGCTCCAATTTTCGGTTAGGGGACAACATCAGATCAGGGTTTCCCAACCCTGGCAACTTTAAGATGCTTGGACTTCAATGTCCAGAATTCCCAGCCAGCTGGGGAATTCTGGGAATTGAAGTCCATGCATAGTGAAGTTGCAAAGGTTGGGATACTTTAGGTAAAATTTCCTGGATTGAAAGACTGATTTGCTTGGCCTTTTCCTGCTGCCAAAGTCGTTTTATAGGATCCTGGAGCCAAGGGATCCCTTTTTTGGAATTAAACCCAGTTTGGTTGGCAAAGGTCTGCAAATGGACAAGAAACAATAGATGGAAACTCATCAAGGAGAGAAGCGACCTGGAATTAAGGAGAAACGTCCAAACAGTGAGGACCATTAACCAGTGGAACAGCTTGCCACCAGAAGTTGTGGGTGTTTCAACACTGGAGGTTTTTAAGAAGAGACTGGACAGCCACTTGTCAGAAATATTATAGGTTCTCGTGCTTGAGCAAGGGGTTGGACTAGAAGACCTCCAAGGTGTCTTCCAGCTCATTCTATCCAATTCTACTCTAAATAAGGGAGGGATTAGAGACCATCCCAACTCTTTGCCAGAAAGCCACATTTTCCTTGCTGGCTTTCAATGCCCCTGTCTTTTATCTTCTTTAGAGGTAAATCTCATCCCCGCAGCCACATTTTTCCACACACTAAAGTGCCACAGTCTTAGAAAAATCTGACAACTTGTCCCTGGTGATTGGAGAGAGAGAGAAAAGACTCTAACACTAGTACAATATTGCCTACTTAGCCAAGTCTGCTGTTTAGCCTCTCAGCTCTGCCCAAGCAATGCAAGAGTGCCGTGAGGAGAAATAGAGATTCTCCTTCACTGAATCAAAAACAAGAACTCCATTGCTTCTTTTCATAAAGCGATGAATGGTAGCCAATGGGGCGGGTGGCAGCATTGATGCTGAAGGAGCTTTTGTTATCTGCAAATCTCTGCTCTCCCCCCTCAGCCACTCACCTACTTTAGACTTGGCACACAATGACACAAAAGAGATGTTTGTATCAGTTTCTGGCGGACAAAGGAGGAGACCTTTGCAACTCAAACGTTCACAAATGTTTTCCAAGTAGATGGTAAAGCCACAATTCAAGAACTGGAGATCATGTCGTCCAGTGGTTGCCAACCAGTGGGCCAGGGAACACTGGTGGTCCACGAGAAAATGTTGGTGGTCCACTGAGAAATGTCACCCCCAAAGCAACCACCACCCCCCAAAGCAATTAATCCAGGCTGCGTGGGAACGCAAGGCTTGCGTCGCTTGCATTGTGAACAACACGAGGTAGTGAGGGGAGGGGTAGAAAGGGCGGAGGGAGGGAACTTGCCCAACTCATCCCACGCGCCTGGCCAGGCCACCGGGCTGCTTCTTTCCGCTTCTTTCTTCTTCTGCTTTTGGCTGCACATAAGGAAAGCAGCAAAAGTCTTTCTTTCTCTCCCCAAACTCCGCCAGAAATGAGTCTTTGGGATCCTGCAAGGCATCCTGCTCCCAGAGGCTGTGCCGGTGTGACAAGTCTCACAAAGACTCATTTCTGGCGGAGTTTGGGGGAGAGAAAGAAAGGCTTCTGCTGTTTCTGCTGTTTTCCTTGCATGAAGCCAAAAGTCTCTCCCCCTGAGAATGGAGCTGGAGATGATATCCTGTGATCCTAAATAAAGAACGATCGATCGGTAGGAAAACGGGGTGAAGAATTTCCCTGCAGACTTTTTGGGGGATTTTCCCAGGGTCTAGTCCATTCCACATTTTGTTTGGAAATGGGAGCTGTCCAGTCTGCTCAGCAATGCATCCATTACTTTTCACTCTCTGGTCTTATTTGTAGGGAAATTTTGCATTCTCCAAGTCGGTTGGAATCTGCCTTTGATTAATTCCATGTCATTTGTGAAGGTAAGAAATAGATCATGAGCTTTGCCCCTATGACATCCATTCAAGTACACAGTTCTCAACTTACAACAACAATTGAGCCCAAAATTTCTGTTGCTGAGTAAGACAGTTGTTAAGTGAATTTCACCCCATTTTTACCCTGGGACACAGCAACTGTCCTAAATACATGCAGTTGCCAAGCGTCCAAATTTTGATCACATGACCATGAGCTGCAACAGTTGTAACTGTGAAAAATGGTCATAACTTTACAGGTTACAGATTAACAGAGTTGGAAGGGACCTTGTAGGTCATCTAGTCCAATCCCAACCCAAGCAGACCCTACATCATGTCTGACAGATGGCAGTCCAATCTCTTCTTGAAAGCCTCCAGGGATGAAGCTCCCACAACTTCTGAGGGCAACTTCTGTTCCATTGGTTGATTGTTCTCACTGTCAGAAAATTTCTCCTTATTTCCAGGTTAAATCTCTCCTTGTTCAGTTTCCATCCATTAGTCCTTATCTGGCCTTCGGGTGCTTTTTGTTCCAATGCTTGCTTTATTCAGTGCAGTTGTTACTTTGAACGGTCATTAACTTGAACTGTTGTAACTTGAGAACTACCGGTTTCTCACTACCCCTCCAGTCTCCTTCCTCAAGGGTAAATATCCCCAAATCTTTAATTTTGGATCCCTCTCTTGGTGGATCTTCTTGTCTTTCTCTGAACACCTCCAATTTCTCTGAATTGTTCTTAAATGTGGAGCCCACTACTGGATGTTGTGCTGAAAATGGAAATTGTCAACATAACAGAGAATGGGATGATCGTATCTCCAGTCTTGGAAATTATATTTCTGTGGGTACAGCCTAAAACTGCCTTTTCCTATTTCTTTCCTTTTTACCACCTCATCATTCTCAGAACTCCATCTCTCATATCACCCCATTTTTGCAAGAATCTGGTTTTCCTATTTAAACATCATTTTTAGAATAGAATCCATACAGGTAGGCCTTGACTTATTATCACAATTGGGATCAAAATTACCGTTGCTAGGCAAAGTGACTCACGCCCGGTTTTATAACCTTTTTTGCCCCGGTTGTTAAACAAAACACTGCCATTGTTAAGTGAACCACATGGTAGTTAAGCAAATCCAGTTTATCCCATTGATTTTGCTTATTGGAAGCAGGCTGGGAAGGTTACAAATAGCGGTCATATGACTCCGAGATTCGTGCAACCAGGGATGGGATTCTACCGGTTTGGACAGGTTCGGGTAATGTTAAATTTGCATCTGGTTCGCTGAACCGGTATTTCAACTGACCAGCTGGCCCCACCCACCGTGCCCCAGGCCTCCTTGGAGTCTCCATGTGGCCCATTTTCTATGGAGGTAAATTCAGAGTCTGCATGGAGGCTCTGGGAGGGGGGAAAATGGGCCTTCCTGAAATCTGGAAACAGGCCTGTTTCCAGCTTCCAGAGCCCGGGGAAGGAAGTTTTCTCCCTCCCAGAGGCCCGGGGAAGGCCTCCGGACCCTCAGGAGAGCAAAAACAGCCTCTTCAGGGCTCTGGAGGCCCACCGGAAGCCGGAAACAGGAAGTTCCAGTAGGCCACACCCACCATGGCCACACCCACCCATCAACTGGCAGTGAACCGGTTGCTGGGATTTTTGAATCCTATCCCTGCCTGCAACTGTATATGTACATACCAGTTGCCAAGTGTTCAAATTTTGATCATGTGACCATGGAGATGCTACGTTGGCCCCAAGGGCAAGCACCAGTCTAAGTCACCTTTTTCAGTGCCATCTTAACGTTGAATAGTTGCTAAACAAAAGGGTCTAAGTCACAAGGTCCTGTTAGCATTCACTGAGAGTCAGGCTAAGCTGTGCTGTGCTTCCAAGATCATTACAGCATTTTGATTTTCAGTGGCCACTTGCTATTTAATTATTTGCTATTTTTTTTAACCACACTGCATATGCTCAGGGGTTCATACTCCTACATTCAAATTTGCAATGAAATTGCATAAGGCACCAGGCTAGGTTGTGAGTCCAAATCTCACCGTAGTCATGAAATCCAGCTTTGGGCCACTGCAGAAAAAAACAATTGCAACCAACCTGCCTTCCATCGAGGACCTGCATACTGAACGAATCAAAAAGAGGGCTGTGAAAATATTTACAGGCTCCTCACATCCCGGATATAAACTGTTTCAACTCCTTCCCTCAAAACGACACTATAGAGCACTGCACACCAGAACAACTAGACACAAGGGGAGTTTTTTTCCCAAACGCCATCACTCTGCTAAACAAATAATTCTCTCAACAATGTTCAACTATTTACAAAGTCTTCACCACTATTACTGTTAAGTTTGGGAAAAGAGAGGCTGAACCAGAGCATGAGTGCAACGATACTTTATTATAACAATAAAGGACTGACCGTGCTTGCCAAGCCTGGAACTGGCTCGCAGCGATCAGCAACTGGTTGGACCCCGCAGCCTGCTTTTATAGCTGGCTGCTGGGGAGAACCAACCAATGAGTGAAGGGGAAGAACGCCCCCGTAAAGTGAATGGACCTGAGTGAGAACTCCTAGAGTTCCCAGGACATAACACCCCTTCCCCCCAGATGCGAACACGCATAGTCTTTGAGGTAGGCAGGAGGTTTATGTTGGCGCCCGGAGCGGCGCAGCTCTGGGATATTGTCTGTCCGTTCAGGACCTGTCTGGGAAGGCAGAGCCGGTAAAGTGTCACCAACGTGCCCCTCGGTTCGGGCAGGCCCGGGACTCGTAGGGTTGGTCGCTGGGGACGTGCTCCCGTTGACTGGATCGGACTGGTCAGCCGACTGGGCGCCGCTGTCCGTGTTCGGGCTTTCTGGAATGTCTGCTGGTGTAAGTTGGTCGCTGGGAACGATGTTGATGTGGGGTTGATGCTGAGGCCTCCCTCCGTTTGGTAATTCTGGGTCCCTGCTAGCGAGGGTGCTGTGACGCCTACGCAGCTGGTCTAGGTGCCTTCTCCAGACACGGCCGTCCTCCAGTCTGACTCGATACGACCTGGGTCCTGTGACGGCCACGATCTCGCCGGGATCCACAGGGGTCTCCAGCGAAGTTCCTCACGAATACCGGCTCCTGTAAGATAAAATGTCTAACCCCGATGTGGAAGCGAGGGGAGAGTCAGGGCAGTATTGTGGGTGAAGTCTGTCCAATACAGTCCTCAGGCGCCTGCCCATCAGGAGCTCAGCTGGGGACTTATTGGTGACTGAACATGGCGTTGAGTGCTGGCTCATCAGGAAACGCGAGAGTTTGTGGTGCCAGTCGTCCTTGCTGAACCTAGCCAGGGCTTCTTTAGTGGTCCTGACGGCTCTTTCAGCCAAACCGTTACTGGCAGGATGAAACGGGGCTGTGAAAATGTGGTGGATGCCCAGGTTGGCAGCGAAATGGCTGAACTCGGTTGATGCGAACTGTGGGCCATTGTCTGAGACAATGGAGTCAGGTAGCCCATGTGTTACAAACAGGCGAGTTAATACTTTGGTAATTGCTTGTGTGGTGGTCGTGGATAGCTGTGCTACGTCAATCCATTTAGAATAGGAGTCCACGACCACTAGGAACATTTTCCCATGCAATGGGCCGCCAGGTCGATGTGAATTCTGGACCACGGGCGCTGGCGCTCCCATTTAGTAGGGGTGGCAATAGGAGGAGCTGGACGGGACTCCTGGCAAATGTTGCAGGAACTTACCCATCTGACGACGTCCTCGTCGAGGCCCGGCCACCATACGTAGCTGCGTGCTAATGCCTTCATTCTGACGATGCCAGGGTGTCCCTCGTGCAACGCCTCCAGAACTCGGGTACGCAGTGAGGTCGGAATGACCACTCGAGTGCCCCACAGTAGACAGCCCTGCAAACTGGATAATTCCTGCAGCCGGGTCTTGAAAGGTGTGAATTTGCTTTCAACATTACCACCCGGCCACCCCCTCCTCACCCAGTCCAGCACCTGGGCGAGTGTTTTGTCTGTCTTGGTTTTAGCAGCAATGTCAAGGGCCGTGATGGGGAGGTCCAATTGGGTAACCTCAAAAATAGCGTGGACAGGAGCAGGGTCCTCAGCTGGAGCCGGCAAGGGACAGCGGCTGAGAGCGTCAGCGTGGGACAAAGTTTTACCTGGGCGGTGTATGAGTCTGTAGGAGTAGGCTGCTAGGAAGAGGGTCCATCTCGTCATTCTAGGAGAAAGGACTTGAGGGGTCTGTTTGTCCCCAGCTAGTAGACCCAGGAGGGGCTTGTGGTCCGTGACCAGCTCGAAAAAGTGGCCAAAGAGAAATTCGTGAAATTTTTTCACTGCTGCAACAGCTGCTAGAGCTTCCTTATCGATCTGGCTGTAATTACGCTCTGTTGCAGAGAGCGTCCTGGAGAAAAAAAGCAATGGGAGCCTCGGAGCCATTGGGAAGCCTGTGACTTAATACTGCCCCGATTCCAAAGGGGGATGCGTCTGCTGCCAGCACTAATGGAAGGTTGGGGTCGAACTGAATAAGTACCGCCTCTGACGTGAGTAGTGATTTGACGGCGTGAAAAGCAGAGTCTTCTTTGTGACCCCAGTGCCAAGGTGATTTTTTATCCAGTAATCTGTGTAGGGGTTCTGCCACTGATGCTTTATGGGGCAAGAAGGACGCGTAAAGTTCAATAGCCCCAAGAAGGCCTGTAGTTCAGTTTTGGAGGTTGGAGTGGGTGCCTCGTGAATTGCCTTAACCTTGGACTCCAGGGGTGAATGCCTGAGGCGTCAATTTTATAACCCAGAAAGTCCACCTGTCTAGTGGCAATGGCGCATTTTTCTTTTTTTCAATTTGAGGCCATGCTGTCTGAACCTCTCTAATACTGCTCGAACTCTCTGGAAGAGTTGGGGTCTGTCCCTGGCCGAGACTAAAATGTCGTCGAAGTAGGGTACTACACCAGGGAGGCCCTGCAAAATCCGCTCCATGAGGGATTGAAAAATGCCTGGGGCAACGCTTACGCCAAATTGGAGACGCTTACATCGGAAAGCACCCCTGTGAGTGACAATGGTCTGGAGTTCTGCTGTTTGTTTGTCAACAGGGAACTGTTGATACGCTTGAGACATGTCCAATTTGGCAAAAATGCTGCCAGGTTCAAAAGTGTGTAGTAAATGCTGAATGACGGGCACTGGGTAAGCGCTAACTTGCAGAAACTTATTGATTGTGGTCTTGTAGTCTGAGCAAATTCTCAGGCTACCGTCTTTTTTGAGGGGTGTGACAATGGGCGTCTCCCATTTGGCGAAATCTGTTGGCTCAATGACCCCTTGTTTTAACAGTTTATCCAATTCCGCATCTAGTTTTGGCCGAATAGCGAATGGGACCCTCACGCGGTTTTAGCCTGATTGGGACCGCCTGGGGTCGACTGAAAATGAGATAGGGGTACCGTTATAACACCCCAGCTCATCGCTGAATACATCTGAGTAATCAGCGAATAAGGAGTCAGTGTCAGAGGTTGAGACAGCATGGACTCCTGTTAGCCCTAGGCCGAGATGGGGAAACCAATCGAGCCCCAATAATGTAGGGAGATTGCCGTTAACTACCACTAGAGGTAGGTGACCTTTAAAAGCTCTAAAATTGACAAGGAACTTGCCTCTGCCGATTACAGGAATGGTCTTCCCCTGGTAGTCCTTCAGGCTAAACTGGCACTTCTGGAGCCGGCTAGTTGATAGGCTGGGCTGGAGCCTCTTGAGGGTGTTCCACGAGATAATTGAGAGCGCTGACCCTGTGTCAACCTCCATGCGGCACGGTTTACCTTCTAACAAAACGGAGAGAGAGATTTTACTAACGGTGTGGCAAGTGCGCTTGGCATGGTGGTGAGTGCGACAGTTCAATACTTGCCTCTGCTGTCCAGAGTGTGAGAAGGGGGTGTCTTTGTGCTGAGTTTTGAGAGGCTTGGCAGACTCTCGCGATGTGTCCCCTTTATGGCAGGTATTGCAGGTGGCTCCTTTGAATTTGCAGGTGGCCCTCAGGTGAGGTCCACCACAGGCTAGGCACAGGGTGATGTGTTTGGGTGGCCCGATGTTCTCTTGTTTGGCTCCTACCTGCGGGTGCCTGGCCCTGGAGAGGCGGTGGACGCTGCGTTTTCATCACTAAGGGCTTCCTCTGCTACCACCTCCTCGGAGTGGACTGGAACTGTCGGTAGCTTGGAAGTCGGGCCATGAATTTCGGTGGCTGAGTGAGCTGCCAGCTCCGCTGCCAAGGCCTCCTCGACGGCCTGTGCGAGGTTGAGGTCTCTTTTAGCGAGAAGGCGCCTTTGAAGGTGGAGGTCTTTGACCCCGCAGACCAGCTGATCGAGGAGCATGTCCTCCAGGTAGGTTCCAAACCCACAATGCAGTGCTGCTGTTCTGAGGCGGCCATGTACTGATTGATGGTCTCCTTGTCTGATTGTTTCCTCATACGGAAGGTGAATCGCCTGGCAATCTGTGAAGGCCTGGGAGAATAGTGGTTAGTGAGAATTTCAAGCAGTTCAGACCAAGGAACGTTTTTCAACTCAAGTGGAGCCACGAGGGCTGTGGCAGTATCGAAGACGGTGGCTCCACAGTAGATCAGGAAATACGATTTTTTTCCGATGCTCCCCAGCATCAGCCAGCCCAATTGCATCGATATAATGGTTGAAGCGGTTCTTGTAAGATTCCCACTTCTCCTCATCCGGCTTGAACGCTGGGAAGACTGGATTGGAATTCATGGTGAATGGAACCGGTAGAACAACCTGTGGACAAATCTCTCTGGGGCAGCAGCAAAGGTTCTAGTGCCTGTGGCAGGCAAGTGATTTCAGCTCTGGAGAGGCTTTTTCTCTCTCTCTCTCTGGGCTAGCACACGGTTTGGCTGTCAGCCGTTGGCAGCGTTTGAATTCATGCCTGTGTGGGCGTCAGTGACTTGACTACAGCAAGCGCTGTACCTTTTAGGTTTGAAATTCAAATGACAGCCGTTTGAATTTCGCGCCTAAACCAAATGAGCGGCTGCGGCTCGCAGCGCTTCACTTTTCCTGTAGCTGGGCTAACAAGCGGCACAGACGCTTCTAACTTTCGATTCTGACCGCTCTCTCTGGCTGCGGATCAGCTCGCTTCTTAGTGCTTGCTGACCGCTTTCTCTGTCAGCGGATCAGCGTTCGCTCTTTTGCTTGCTGACCGCCTATCTGGCTGCGGATCAGCGTTGCTTTATCGCCGCCGATCGCTCTCTGGCTGCGGATCGGCGGCTAGTGACTCAGCGGTTGCATGGTGCTTCTGGTAGCCATCCCATCCTCGTCGCCAGTGTTAAGTTTGGGAAAAGAGAGGCTGAACCAGAGCATGAGTGCAACGATACTTTATTATAACAATAAAGGACTGACCGTGCTTGCCAAGCCTGGAACTGGCTCGCAGCGATCAGCAACTGGTTGGACCCCGCAGCCTGCTTTTATAGCTGGCTGCTGGGGAGAACCAACCAATGAGTGAAGGGGAAGAACGCCCCCGTAAAGTGAATGGACCTGAGTGAGAACTCCTAGAGTTCCCAGGACATAACAATTACTATTAATCTTCTCATCACTCCTTATCACCCATCCCCTCCCACTTGTGACTGTAGGACTGTAACTTTGTTGCTTGTATCCTTATATTGACTGTTTCCTAGTATGATTTGATTGCTTATTGTACCCTATGACTATCATTAAGTGTTGTACCTGATGATTCTTGACAAGTGTATCTTTTCTTTTATGTACACGAGAGCATTTGCACCAAAGACAAATTCCTTGTGTGTCCAATCAAACTTGGAATTCATTCCTTCAATCATTCCTCTCTCTCAGCCCAACCCACCTCACAGGGTGGTTGTAGCAGGGGGAAAAAGGAGGAAGAAGGTGTGTTGGATATGTTCAGTGCCTTGAGTTATTTGAACGAATAACAGAGGCAGGATACAAATTAAAGAAATAAAAGTATAAATACAAACATACACATAATTGAGTATCATGGCTAAGCAGGGAGTCTTCTACATCCTAGTCCAGCCACCATTTTGGTTATGACAGAATTCAAATTCCCTCTTTTAAAAGAAAAGAAAAGAAAAGAAAAGAAATTATCCTGAGGTAGTCCTCGACTTATGCCCACAATTGAGCCCCAAATTTCTGTTGCTAAGCAAGACAATTGTTAAGTGAGTTCTGCCCCACTTTATGACCTTTCTTGCCACAATTGTTAAGTGAGTAACATGGTTGTTAAGTGAATCTGGCTTCCCCGTTGACTCTGCTTGTCAGGAGGTCGCAAAGAGGATCACATGAGGCTGTGGCATTGCAACCATCATAAATACAGGTCAGTTCCCAAGCGTCCTAATTTTGACTACATAACCATAGGGATGCTGCAAGGGTTATGAGTGTGAAAAATGGTCATGTCACTTTTTTCAATGCATTATAATTTTGAATGATCACTAAGCAAACCTTTGTAAAACTGCCTGCACTGTGGTAAGTTTTAAAATACCTTCCAAACTGCTAAAGGTCCTTGCAAAGATTTGCCTTTGGCATTTAGAAAAACCTTTGAAGACCCAGCTCTTTCTTCACACTTTTTGTTAGTATACATTTTAATCTACTTTTTTTTTTTTGTATTCGGTTTTCAGATGGGTTAGGTTCAGGGGTGAGCTGCTACCGAACTGGTTGTTAATTTTATGGCCAGTTCCCCAAACCTGCAAATCCAACCCCTGGCTGGCCCTGCCCTGCCCACTCCACCCCTCCCAGGAGCCCCCAGGCAGGCCCATTTTGGATCACAGGTAAGTGCAGGGTATGTGTGGAGGGTCAGAGAGGGGGAAATGGTCCTCCCAGAAATTCCAGAAGGCCCGTTTCTGGCCTCCAGAGCCCCAGGAGGGCAAAAACGCCCCCCACGGCTCATTTTCACTCCCAGGGCAGGGTGATACAGGAGGCCGACTAAGCCGCACCCACCATGGCCACATCCACCCGGCAACCAGGCAGAGAACCGGTTGCTAAGCCCACCCCTGGTTAGGTTGGTAAATATTATTAGCTGTCTTCACCAGAACAAGAAAGTGAGGCAAAAACCAGGAAGAAAAAGAAATACATTCGTTTTATAAACCTGTTTATGGTATTTTATAACTTCACAAACTGCTACAGGAATTGTGCGGGGGTGGGTGATTGTTGATGAAGCCGTGCAGGCTGGCTAATAGGAATTCTTCACAAACTGGTTTTTTTTCTCTGTTTAAACTGACTTCAGCAGAAACACCCAGGCCTATTTTTCAGATCAGGGGTGGGCAGTTAATTTTCCCAAGGGAAACTTGGGCTGGACAGGGACAGTCAAAGGGCCAGATGTGCCCTGTGGACTGTAAAATGCCCAGGTCTGTTTCAGACTGCACCAAGCAGAGAAAAATAATTGTTTGTGTTATGTACTTGTTTTGCATACTCGTAATACTGCATTCCTATTGGACAGATACTGCTACCGAGCGATTGGTGGATAACAACAGTTCTGATTGGCCGCCTAAGTGGCGGGAGTTTTAAATAAGTGCCATTGGTTGCGAGCCGTGAGCAGCCGCTACAAAAAGGGCTGCCGCAGCTTGTCTTTAGTTGAAGTTACTGGTAGTTCAATAAAGAGCTGAACTCAACTCCGGTCTCGACTCTGCTTTGTTCTGGCGATAGAACACTGGCGACGAAGGTGGGATCAAAGGAACAAAGACCATAAGCACGTGGCAAGGGAAGCCAAAAAAGCGACAAGATGGCCGGCAACAACTCAACACCCGCACCGTTCAACCCAGCCGAAGAAGACTGGGAATCCTATATTGACAGGTTCCTGATGTTCCTGGAAAGCAACGAACTACAAGGAATCACTGTCCAGAGGAAGAGAGCCGTATTCCTGACGCATTGCGGTCCAACTGTTTTTAAGATGGCAAAAGCATTGGCGAAACTGAACGACATCAAACAGATGGCATGGCCAGACCTGAACCGAATGCTGAGAAACCATTACGCGCCTGTTGTGTCCAACCTCATTCGAAGACACGAATTTTATAAACGGGATCAACAAGAAGGCAAGAGTATTGGAGACTTCGTAGCAGCACTAAGGGACATTGGAGGGGCATGCGAGTTCCTCAACATGGATGAAGCCATGAGGGATCACATAGTCCTTGGATTGAGAGATGCTACCCTGCAGCGCAAACTACTTAATTGACCAACATTACCGTAAATGAAGCCATCGCTGAAGCAAACGCAGCTGAGGCAGCAAAAAAATCCATGGCAAAAATGAAGCAGATGAATACAGCCAACAGTCCAAACCAGAGCAGAGAAAAGAAAGCGGAAGGTACCCAGAAACACACTACCGCAACCACCCACCATAAAGACATCGAGTCATCAACCGACTCTGAGGGAGAAGATGAGGAGGTACACGGACTCCAATCAGAGTGGAACTGGCAAGAAAGAAGAGGGAGGAAGCCTGATTTCCAAAGTGCCGGGTGTGGAGGAAATCACCCCCGTTCTGAGTGCTGTTTTCTGGATGCCATCTGCAGATACTGCGAAAAACGGGGGTATATTGCAAGGGTCTGCCGAAACAAAAAGAGCTATAGTCTAAAGAGGCAAGGCAGTACCACCACCCCCCGAACCAAGGAAAAGCCAACCGGAAGTCATTGGAGCCGGGAAAATAGAAGTCAGCGACTCAATGAGAAGGAAGAAATGTATTCAACGGGACCTTAGGCAAGTACCGTGGGACCCCTATCTCATTTAGCCTAAACCTGAACATAGCCCCCATCAGGTTAAAGGCCAGATGTGTCCCCTTTGTGTTAAAGCCAAAAATCGATGAGCAGCTGAGCAAACTCATCGCACAAGGGGTGTTAGAGCCAATCAACCATGCAAGATGGGAAACCCCGATTGTGACTCCCGTGAAACTAGATGGGTCCATGCGCATCTGTGGTGACTATAAGGCCACCCTGAGCCACGCATTGCAGCAGAGCGCATACCCTGTTCCAGTAGTCCAGCACCTTTTGCATTCGTTGGGAGGAGGAAAATTTTTTGCAAAGCTCGATCTCGCGCAGGCATATCAACAGTTGCTGGTTGACTCCAAGATAGCAGAGGCACAAACTATTGTAACACATAGGAGGGCTTTTAAATGCAACAGATTACAATTCGGTGTCAGTGTGGCCCCCGGCGTTTTCCAAAGCCTAATGGAACACCTCCTCCAAGGACTAAAAGGGGTGGTTCCCTATTTTGATGATGTATTGATATCCGCCGGAAATAAAAAACAACTAAAGGACCGGCTAAAGGCAGTCTTGCAAAAGTTTAGAGAAGCAGGACTAAAGGTCAAAAAAGAAAAATGCCAACTTGCCACAAATCAGGTTGAGTTCCTAGGATATCTTACTGATGAAGCGGAATCCACCCCACCGAAAAAAAAAACGAGCAATAAAAGAAGCACCCAGACCAAAAAACAAAATGGATTTGCAGGCATTCTTGGGACTCATTAATTTTTATAATGTTTTTGCTGCAGAAGGCAACAATAGCGGAACCACTGTATAGACTACTCAATAAAAAAGCCATCTGGAAATGGGGCCGACAAGAAGAAGCTGCATTCCAAAGAATTAAGGACTTAATTACATCAAAATCCATATTAATCCAATACAGCGACATGCTACCACTGACTGTCACCTGCGACACTTCACCATTCGGCGTAGGCGCAATACTTAGCCACACACTACCTGTTGGCAGAGAGGCACCGATCGCCTTTTATTCCAAAACGCTAACCAAAGCTGAAAGAAACTACAGTCAACTGGATAGAGAAGCCTTGGCTGCTATCTCAGGGGTAAAACATTTTCACGAATACCTTTATAGTAGGACATTTTCTTTTATTACTGACCACAAGCCACTGCTAAGAATCCTGGTGGGAGACAGGGCCTCTCCCAACATCCTGTCTCCAAGAATGACAAGGTGGTCAGCATTTCTTGCAGCCTACGATTACAAGCTCGTCTATCGGCCAGGAAAAGCCATGCCCCACGCCAACGCATTAAGCCACTCACCCCTACCAGACCAAGACAATGACCCAGCTTCCACAACAAGCACCCTGCAAATTGAAACAATATCGAACCTGCCTATCACCGCATCGGACATTGTAAAGGAAACCACTAAAGATGCACTAATGGCCTGACTCCTGAACTGGGTAGGGAGGGGTTGGCCGGAAAACAACAAAAACGAGACTTTTAAACCATTCAAAAACTGCCAAACTGAGCTGTCAATTGAAAAAGGATGCATTTTGTGTGGAGATAGGGTTGTTGTTCCACAAAAATTACAAGATTACAACATGTACTGAACATGTTACATGAGGGACACCTGGGCATGGTAAAAATGAAGTCCCTGGCCAGAAGCTATGTCTGGTGGCCAGGAATTGACAAAGACATTGAAACCTGGGTAAGAACATGTCATATATGTCAGTCGTCCAGACCTACCCCCCCTTTAGCACCGGTCCTTGACTGAGGGACACCCAGAGGCCCCTGGTCAAGGATCCACATAGACTTCGCCGGATCTACAAAGGGATATACCTTTTTAATCATCATTGATGCCTACTCGAACTGGTTAGAGGTCAGCATCATGAATTCAACAATGACTGAAGCCGTCACTAAACAACTAAAAGAACTCTTCGTCACTCATGGTCTACCAGATGTAGTAGTATCGGACAATGGCCCACAGTTCACAGCTTTAGCTTTCAAACAATTCCTCGCAGAGCAATGTATACGACATGCTCTGATAGCACCAGCTCACCCGGCGGCGAATGGAAGGGCCGAACGCGTGGTTCGTTACACAAAAGAAGCATTAGAAAAAATTGAAGGAGGTGACATGCAAGACAAAATCAACACCATGCTCACCATTCAACATATAACACCGTGCACATCAACAAACAAGAGCCCAGCTGAACTTTTATTGGGCAGAAAATTGCGCACTCATCTGGACAGATTACACCCTACATACAATCCCGAGAAACCACCAGACTCCTCCAATAAGTACCGCACGCTCATACCAGGTGACCTGGTATACACAAAAAATCTTACTGGAGACCCATTGTGGTTACCGGCCACAATAATGCAGGTCACAGGCCCCCAATCGTATCGGCTAGAGACAACCGATGGCAGAACATGGAAAAGACACATCGATCAACTACGGTCACGGCACATCGAACGCAACACCGACACACCCCGGAACATGGAGCAAACACATCCACAAAACCCAATAGACAATAATAATAAAACCAGAGTGGGGGGGGAGGACCATTAAATAATAAAGTAAAGGAAAACCTTCCATTAGCAAACCACCAACCAGAAACTGAAAACCCCAAAAGAAATAAAAACTACTTACCAATTGATGAATTCCAAAGAAGAGAGCTGAAGGAAATCCAGGGAAGGAGCAGCCAAGCTGACTCTACCTGCCCGAGCATGCCAGGAGGGAACGATGACGCCCGTTCAACCAACCCAACAAGACACGGCGGGAATGGCAAGTCTGACTCACCCTCCCAGGAGGTTCCAGGGAGAAGAACAGGAGAGACGGCGAGCCTGTCCGAACCGACCGAAGGAAACGCAGAGATTGAACTGTGCAGGTTAACTAGGACACACAAAAGCCCTGCCTACTTACGTGACTACATCATGTAACCGTGGATCAAACCAAGAGGGGAGGGGTGTTATGTACTTGTTTTGCATACTCATAATACTGCATTCCTATTGGACAGATATTGCCACCGAGCGATTGGTGGATAACAACAGTTCCGATTGGCCGCCTAAGCGGTGGGAGTTTTAAATAAGCGCCATTGGTTGCGAGCCGTGAGCAGCCACTATAAAAAGGGCTGCCATGGCTCATCTTTAGTTGAAGTTACTGGTAGTTCAATAAAGAGCTGAACTCAACTCCAGTCTCGACTCTGCTTTGTTCTGGCGATAGAACAGTTTGCATAAAATCTAGCAAGACAGCATTAAAGCTATATCTCTGCTCAAGCCAACTTTATTGGGAAAAATTATCTTCCCAGCTTCGATGTCACCTTTTCTCTGTTCTCTCTTTTCTCTTCTCTTCTCTCTCCACTCCATCTCGTCTCTCTTTTTTCTCCTTTATCCTTTTTCCTCTCCTCTATCCTCTCTCCTCTCTCTCCTCTCTCCTCTGTTCTCTCTCTTCTCTCCTCTCTTCCCTCTCTCCTCTCTTCTTTCTCCTCTCTTCCCTCCACTATCCCCTCTCTCTTCTTTCTCCTCTCCCCTCTCTCCTCCCCTCTCACCCCTCTCTTCGTGTCTCCTCTCTCCCCTCTCCTCTCTCCTTTCTCCACTATCCTCTCCTCAGTCCTCTCTTTCCCCTCTCCCCTCTCTTCTCTCCCCCTTCCCCTCTCTTTCTCCTCTCCCTTCTCTTCCTCTCTTCTCTTCTTTCCTTCCCCTCTCCCCTCTCTTCTTTCTTCTTTTCTCTTTCCCCTATTTCTTCTCTCTCCTCTCTATCCACTATCGTCTCCTTGGTCCTCTCTCTTTCTCCTCTCTCCTCACTCTTTCTCCTCTCTCTTCTTTTTCTCTCTCCTTTGCACACAAAGGAATTAGCCTTGAGGTCAGGAGGGAAGAATTGGATAATTTGGCCAATAGAAAACAATATGTTTTCTTATTTCCTTATTTTTTTTAATTCATCTTTTATTCCTTTTATAAGTAACTCAAGATAGCAAATATACATAATACTTCTTCCTACTCCTATTTTCCCACAATAAAACTTTATGAGTTGGGTTGGACTGAAAGACTGTTCTAAAATCATCCAGCCAGCTTTCAGGACTCAAGTGGGACTTGAGTTCATAGACTCCTGGTGATTGGTTCCAAGTCATCCAACTGGCTTTTATGCCTAATGTTGAATATTCAAGATTACTTTTACTGTTCCTGGGTATCCCGCCTCTTCAACCGACCCCAACTTAACACCTAAGGCAGCCTAGAATTCACTGCCTCCCAATGATTGGCCCAAAGTCACCCAGCCAATATTCATGTTTAAGGTGGGACAAGAATTCACAGTCTCCTGGTAATTCTCCTAAAGCCAGCCACTTGGCTTTCATGAATAAGGCACAACTAGAATTCATAGTCTCCTGTGACTGTGTCTTAAATACTGGATCAAACTAGCTTTCAGTTTTTTGAGGAAAGAAGACATAGAGGCTGAGGGATAGAAGCAAAATGGGGACAAGGAGAAGGTTGACCCATGTTAGAATTAGTGAGGAGTTCACACACATACACACCACACCACACCAATACAGGACTTCTCTATAAATATTTATGTTGCATCACCATTACTTTGGGGTGAAATTAAATTATGAACAACTTCCAAAATAGCCCATAACAAAAATCTCTTGATCTATAGTATTTTGTTGTAAGTTAATGTGAAAATACAGAACTATAACTCATCAGTATGTACAACTACCATCTGCTTTATAGGGTTATGTGTAAGGAAGGTCAGAAAAGTCAAGATGGTAGTCACAGATGTATGGTGAAAGTTTTGCCTATTTTTTTTAGGTGCAACTCCAAGGCAATTGCCTTTCTCGTCCTCGTTGTTCCCCTCAACTCAATTGGAGGCTTCAGAGGGACAGGAAAATAAAACAGAGAAGAACTCTGCAGCATTAATAGCCTGTTTTCTCATCCTGAAGAGTCAAATCATCTTAAAAACACCACCCAGAAAAGTGTGCCAGGAATAATAAGGTAGAAAAATGGAAAGCTCTTTGCCAGATATTGAAAACATTGCAGAAATCGCATAGCAGATTAAGACGCAGCACTAGAAAAGAATAGTGTCTGGTGACCCAGAAACAGTCCGCCTAAACCTCCTTCTCAGGGCCGGGCTGCTGGGAGTTCGCAGGGGTTTGGGAGAACCCCTAGTTAGGATTCTGGATAGTTTGGAAGAACCCCTAAATCCCACTCCTGGCTGGCCCCACCCACCCCTCCTCTCTCCTCCCAGGAGTCTCCACACAGGCGGTTTTGGATGCAGGTAAGCGCAGGGCACACACAGAGGCTCAGGGTGGGGCGAAAAATGGGCCTTCTGGAAGTTTGTTTCTGGCTTCCACAGAGCCTCCGAAGCCCAGGGAGGGCAAAAACGGCCTTCACACTGTGGTACAGGAAGCCGAGTAGGCCATGGCCACGCCCACTCAGCAACCAAGCAGAGAACCCTTTGCTAAAATTTTTGAAGCCCCACCCTTGTTCCTCCTCCCTATTTCTTCCTAGGCTCAGTTCAATGGGTTTTTCCTATTCTTTGACTGAATGAAGAACTAGAGCAATTCACCCGTGTTCCAAAGAGGGCTGCTGTGTAGGATTTGGAGTATCTGGGCATGACTGTCAGAACTGAAAGATGGAAAGCGTAATGTAATTCCTGAGCTTCTCTGCAATTTGGAATTGCTGGTATTCTGGGGGTTTCTGTTCTACTCTATGCGCCAGCAAATGCGCCCATGTCGCCATTCTTGGGAGCCTATCCTGTTCCTAACTGATCCAGTTCTTTTTAGAGCAGTTTTTTCTCTCTACCATGGCAGCCTTAAGATTGGTGGGCTTCAACTCTCAGAATTCCACAGCCAGCATGGGGAATTCTAGGAGTTGGAGTCCATACATCTTATAGTTGCCAGAGTTAGAGAAACACTGGTTTAGAGCCTTATAATCCTTAGTTCAGATTTGCCTCAGCAGGTAGGAGCACTGAACGGACTCTTTCACTCTGCCAAGAAATGATTCTGTCACAGGGCTGGAGTTAAACTTGGATATATCCTTTCCTTTAACATTGCAGGTGTAGAAATGGAGAAGAGGACAACTTACCATAAGGACAAAGAAGATCTCAGCCTTCTTTCTGTTTCACTAGTGGAGTGGGCCGATCCACTTCTGCCTTTGCAGGAATCCAAATTATCACATCCCTGTCAGATGCTGATTAAAATGGTTTCTAAAGAGGGTCTTGATTAGACAAAAGCATCGATTGAAGCATCTCTCGGAAACAAAGCACTGAATGAAAACCAAAAAAGGAGTGGAGAGCTACGTTGCGCATGAAACTAAACATGGAGTCCAAGAGTTTTTGATCAAGACAGAAAGTTTGCACAGATTTCACAAGATTCCTTTCCTATAATCTGGCCAGCTCACCCATGATAATCAAAGATTGTCCAGTGCATCAACATTTTGTAATTTGACCAACATGTGTTGACTATCATTCCATGATTAGAACATCAACTCAACCAATCATTTCCGAAAGCTTCATTCCTACAAGCAAAAAATTCCCTAGTATGCTATAATTCTTTTTCATATTATAGTGCTTTTTCATGAGACAACTGGACTTTCTTTGTTTTTTTTCTTGAGGATATTTCGTATCAGGAGCATGCTACCATTCTGGTGAATCAATTTCAATTCCAGATAAGCCAACTCAAAAATGTGCATAACAGAAGGGAAACAAGAATAAAGGAAGCACAATTGGGTTTAAAAATGTCCTCAGCTGAGAATATTTACCAGTTAAGCCAGAATAAATGTAATGTTAATGGTAATATCAGTTGACTCTTGATTTTTTTTACTGGATCTTAACTCTTGTTTCTACTAAGTTGATTTTCTTGAAGAAAGTAACTATATTATCTCAATGAACTTGCTTGGGGTAATGTGATGCATATGTTTTAGAAATAGAATGAAGAGTTTAGGTCAACCCCAAATATTTCTTAAGTCATTGCTTTTATTTAGTTTCCTTGACTAAATAAATTTCCCTTGCTATCAAGTGGACTGATTCCAGTCTAATAAATCCTTACCAGCCAAGTTAAAAACTTCCTCATAAATCCAGGAAGAATCTCCTAACAGAGGTTATTCTGAGTCATTTTATCTTTGTAAGAGAACAAAATGGAGATACAGCTCATTCCTATAATATTTTTTTTAACCTCTCACTGAATAAAATAAAGGGCCTGTATAAAATGCAAAATTGTTCCAGCTTGTAGAAGAAATTAAAGTGATGTATATGAAAACTTATTTTGATTTTACAAATGATACATTTTGAACATAAATATATCATGTTATACTATAGGTTTTCATGATTTTCTTTTTATAAATTCTCGCTTGGTGAAGCACTGAAGAAACCTTAATATGCATTCTAGAAGTTTTTCAAACCCTAAAAAGTGGATGAGCTTTGACCATAGAGTCACAGCTATATCTTATAGCATTCATATATAATATTTGTGTAGCACATTTTAATTCTTCCTCCTTAGACCAAGCTTGGAGCCTTCAGCTCATGGAACAGTAATTTGTTTCCTATATTTTTATTGGCGGAAAAAACAAGTAATTTGTTTCCTATATTTTTATTGGCGGAAAAATTGGAGGAAAAACAAGTAAAAGAGATGATGGTGACATGGGCTAGAGATTTTGGGTATAATAAAATTGGAGCAATGGCAAACATAATGGGAAAGGAACAAAAAGATCACTTCTACCACAGCATATAAGGAGAATTTATTTAAAATATTTTACCGATAGCATCTCTCCCCAGCCAGGCTGGCTAAGATGTATAAAAATCAATCCCCAAAATGTTGGAAATGTTTAACAGAATGGGGCACATACTATCATGCATGGTGGAGTTATAAAAAAGCACAAGAGTTTTGGCACAGGATTGGAAAATGGCTGGAAGAAATGATGGGATTTAAAATAGACCAGAGACCAGAATGTTTTTTATTGGGAATTATACCAAAAAATATAATTAGGAAGAGTATACTTGATAATACATGTCTTGCCATATCACTGTGGCAAGAATGGCATTTGGCCAGAAGTGGAAGGAGAAAGAAATCCCTAGTGAAGACGAAGTAATAAATAAAACTCTGATATGCGCTGAAATGGATAGGCTAACCCTAGTGATGAAAAATAAGGATGAATCGGAATATATAATATCTGTCCCCACCAATGATTTTATCATTGGTGGGGACAGAAAGGAAGAACTTAAGATGGCAAGGAGTTGTTGAGAGAATATCCATGACTATGAAACTAAAATAATACTAAGAATATGGAAGGATATTATAAAGGATGAATAAATGTATGTATGTATACATGTGTGTGTGTGTGTGTGTGTACATGTATACACACACACACACACACACACACACACACACACATATATATATGTATGTATGTATGTATGTATGTATATGTATATGTATATGTATATATATATGGAATTCAGCTTTGTTCGGGTATTTTCCCATGCCATTATAGTTGTGCTTTTAAAGTTGTAGCAATGTTTCGGCAGAATCTCATCTGCCATCATCAGGCTTCTGTATAGTGTTGGTCTGTGAGTCATATATAAACACACACACACACACACATACACACACACCTAGACCTACATACCTGTACCCATGAAAATCTACGAAAACAAATATATATACATATACATATACATATACTTACTTACATACATACATACATACATACATACATATATATATATATATATATATATATATATATATATATACACACTGTTCAAAAAAATAAAGGGAACACTTAAACAACACAATGTAACTTCAAGTCAATTACACCTCTGTGAAAACAAACTCTCCACTTAGGTAGCAACACCTATTGACAATCAATTTCACATGCTGTTGTGCAAATGGAATAGACAACAGGTGGAAAGCATAGGCAGTTAGCAAGACACCCCCAATAAAGGTGGTGACCACACACCACTTCTCAGTTCCTATGCTTTCTGGCTGATGGTTTGGTCACTTTTGAATGCTGGCGGTGCTTTCACTCTAGTGGTAGCATGAGACGGAGTCTACAACCCACACAAGTGGCTCAGGTATGCAGCTCATCCAGGATGGCACATCAATGTGAGCTGTGGCAAGAAGGTTTGCTGTGTCTGTCAGCGTAGTGTCCAGAGCATGGAGGGGCTACCAGGAGACAGGCCAGTACATCAGGACACGTGGAGGAAGCCATAGGAGGGCAACAACCCAGCGTCAGGACCTCTACCTCCGCCTTTGTGCAAGGAGGGAGAGGAGGAGCACTGCCAGAGCACTGCAAAATGACCTCCAGTGGGCCACAAATGTGCATGTGGCTGCTCAAACAGTCAGAAACAGACTCCATGAGGGTGATATGAGGGCCCAACATCCACAGGTGGGGGTTGTGCTTACAGCCCAACACCGTGCAGGATGTTTGGCATTTGTCAGAGAACACCAAGATTGGCAAATTCGCCACTGGTGCCCTGTGCTCTTCACGGATGAAAGCAGGTTCACACTGAGCACATGTGACAGATGTGACAGGGTCTGGAAACGCTGTGGAGAACTTTCTGCTGCTTGAAACATCCTCCAGCATGACCGTTTTGGCAGTGGGTCAGTAATGGTGTGGGTGGCATTTCTTCAGGGGGCCGCACAGCCCTCCATGTGCTCACCAGAGGTAGCCAGGCTGCCATTAGGTACTGAGATGAGAACATGAGACCCCTTGTGAGACCATATGCTGGTGCAGTTGGTCCTGGGTTCTTCCTAATGCATGACAATGCTAGACCTCATGTGGCTGGAATGTGTCAGCAGTTCTTGCAAGACGAAGGCATTGATGCTATGGACTGTCCCGCCCATTCCCCAGACCTGAATCCAATTGAGCACATCTGGGACATCATGTCTCGCTCCATCCACCAACCCCATGTTGCACCACAGATTGTCCAGGAATTGGGGGATGCTTTAGTCCAGGTGTGGGAGGAGATCCCTCAGGAGACCATCCACCACCTCATCAGGAGCATGCCCAGGCATTGTAGGGAGGTCATACAGGCACGTGGAGGCCACACACACTACTGAGCCTCATTTGACTTGTTTTAAGGACATTACATCAAAGTTGGATCAGCCTATAGTGTTTTTTCCACTTTAATTTTGAGTGTAACTCCAAATCCAAATCTCCATGGGTTGCTAAATTTGATTTCCATTGATAATTTTTGTGTGATTTTGTTGTCAGCACATTCAACTATGTAATGAACAAAGTATTTAATAAGAATATTTCATTCATTCAGATCCAGGATGTCTTATTTTTGTGTTCCCTTTATTTTTTTGAGCAGTGTGTGTGTGTGTACACACACACACACACACACACATATATATATATTCTTAAGTTTTCGCAGGTACTTACATGTATGGCATTCGGCTTTGCTCACTATAAAAGCCTGACTCACAGATGAACACTATACAGAAGCCTGATGATGGCAGATGAGATTCTGCTGTGTTCGGGTCTTTTCCAATGTAAGATTAAGAGTATCTTGGTGATGTTTCAGCGAGGTCCCACTCGCCATCCTCAGGCTGGTGCTTTCGGCTTCATGCCAGCGCAAGCAGTGTGTGATCAGAGCTTCCGTCTCTCTAGAAATACTGGGGTGGGGGGTTGGTGTGCTGGGCTGGTTGGCTGCGCTGCTGCCTCTTGATTGCTTGATGGAGTTGATGTTGGTATAATGGGCTGTGTGATGGCCTTGTGAGTTTTGTTGTGGAGATATCCTGGATCTTGTGCTGTAATCTCCTGGGTCATTTGTTTTGTAGTGATCTTTTTTCCATTAGGCTCTCATGTTTTAACGGCTTGGGTAATGGGTTGTGTGATGGGCTTGCGAGTTCTTTTGTTGTCGTATCCTGGGTCCTGCTGTAATCTCCTGGGTCGCAATGCCTTCCCCACCACATACATCAGACAAACCAACAAAAGAATAAGTGTATGCATTGAAGAACACAAGAACTCAATCAAAAAAGAAGAACCTTCCCTGCTCCAACAGCTCAAAGCCACAGGACATGAGATCGACTTTAAAAACACCAGAACTATCGCCAAAACTAAGCACTTCAGCAGCAGAATAATCAGAGAAGCCATAAGATAGAAAAATGGCCATACAGCATGAATAAACGAGATGATACCTCCCACCTACTAGCCATTTGGAAACCTACCCTCATTAACAAAAGAGTAAGAATGACACCAGACCCACACAAGATGCTACCACCACACTTCCACGTAGAAAGCAGACTCACACCCACACAGATGATGAGACATGACCACAGACCAGAAACTGTACCACAGCTGCATCACTACCCGCTTCAAACCCCTCCGACCCATACATGAAGCGAACAGATACCCACCATGAAGATGTGGCATGACCACGAACGCGAAGCCAAACAACAGGATCACAGCTCACCAGCTCAAATCCTCCAACAACTAAAACTAACCTGAGCACAACCAAGCCCCCACCTGAACAGAAACACACGCCCAGCCAATCAGAACACAGCCAACCCACCAACCAATCAGAACACAGCCAAACCCCCAACCAATGAGAACACACCCCCACCCAATCAGAACACAGCCAAGCCCCCACCCAATCAAGTCACACCCCCACTAGCAGTTAAAAGGAAGAAGCAGCTGCAAACTCACATTACTCTGAGAAGGACAAAGCCAAAGACACAAGCCTGAAGATGACGAATGAGACTTCATCGAAACGTCGCCAAGACACTTCCAATTTTATGTGGGAGAAAACCCGAATAACCAAAGATCCACACACACACACATATTCCAGAAGCCTGATGATGGCAGATGAGATTCTGCCGAAATGTTGCTACAACTTTAAAAGCACAACTACAATGACGTGGGAAAATACCCAAACAAAGCTGAATGCCATACATGTAAGTACCATGAAAACTTGAGAATATATATACATATATATATATATATATATATATATATATATATATATATATATATATATATATATATATATATATACATATACATACATACATACATACATACATACATACATACATACATACAAATGTATATAAGATCTATATTATATCATATACTAAAAAGTTATGTCAAAACAATTCCACCACATTCAATGTTTTTTAAATGTAATGTTTAATTTTAAAAAAATTAAGAAGTTTTTTTCCTATTTTTTCCTTTTTTTCCCTACCCCAGTAATTTTCCTTAAATTCTGATCAACTAGCAGTTCATTGATTAGCTTCCTTATTGGTTGAGTTCAATTCCCTGCACACTCACTGCCAGTTTTAAATATGGTACATTATCATGCCGCCATATAAATGATACAGTGCATAATTTTCATCAATCATATCGTCTTGATTAAGTATGTGTCATCAAGTTAACTCTTAGTAACCCCTTAGAGACTTTCTTCAGAACATTATATCTTCAGTGAGGTCCTTCAGAACTTCCAGCGTTGCCTCAATGCTACTCTAACTGAATTCCTTGCTGATAATTAGCCTTTTCTTCTTTTTTTTTTTCCACCTTTCCCAACACTATCAACTTCTCAAGAGGGGCAGATCTTTGCAGAATGCGTCCAACCTAAAATAACGTAAGGCTGATCATTACAGATTACAGATTAATAGAGTTGGAAGGACCTTGTATTTCGTACATTGAATAAGAACTTTACATTGATTTGTTTTCTTGGGGATTCATCTTATTCTTGGCAATCTTGTCCAATAGCAAAGTTCAAAAGCAATAGCAGCCTTTGTATCCCGCTTCTACCAAATCCAAATTTCACTTCCATATAATATTTCAGGGGAAACCACTGCATGCACAATTTGTAGCTACATTCATTCTCTTTCAGTCCAACTCCCCTCACAAGGTTGTTGTTATGGGGGAAATGGGGAGAAAAATTTATATTTGGACACGTTTGCCACCTTGATAGATACAACAGTTCATTTAGTTACAAAGTTACAATGGCACTGGAAAAAGTAACTTGTGACTGTTTTTCACACCTACGACCATTGCATTGTACGACCATGGCCAAAATTCGGATGCTTGTCACCTGATTCATGTTTATGACAGTTGTCATGTCCCCTTTTGCGAACTTCTGCCAAGCGAGGAAGCCAGACTCACTTAATAACCAGGTCAACTAACTTAACAACTGCAACGATTCACTTAACAACCGTGGCAAGAAAGGTCATTAAAACGGAGCAAAACTCACTTAGCCTATGTCTCCCTTAGCAAGATAGATTTTGGCGCTCAGTTGTGGCAGTAAGTCAAGGACTACCTATATTTTTTAAAAATAATAAAAGAGGTACAAGCAAACAAACGCATAAAAATCACAGCACCTTCTCAAAGACCTTCACTGATACTCCATCAAGTGCTAGCCTGAGCTGTGTTTCATTATCTGAATACAGTTCGCCATTTGCTTGATGATGTCAGGGAATATCACAGTTCCCCTTCTGTAACTGGGAACACCCCCTGTCTCCTGCTGGGTTTATTCAGCATATATTTGTCCCCATTTCCAGCTTTTCCTTACATGCTCCTTTCTGCAACATCTATCGCGTCCCATTCCATATCTCATCTCGGGAGCCACCACAATCTGAATCTAAACGGCCCAATTTAATATTCGGCAAGCGCAAGACAAATGTAATATAATATAAAAAGAAATACAATTTAAAATAAAAATAAAATCCAGAACTGTATTCCCCCTGCTGTACATTCAAGGAAGTCCACGCCTTTTTTTTTTCTTTTTCGGGCATGTCAACTGATCAACGTCAATGAATATTTGGCCTCTAATGATCCAGCAAAACCTTCAGTCTTAAGCAAATCCTCCTCCCATTTAAAAAAAAAAAACAATGAAAAGAATAAAGGGAGCCTTGAGCTGTACCTGGAGGGCAAATTTGCTTTTATGAGCCTCAGAGCCTGAATAATTCAGGCATGTTCATTTATTATTAATTAATATTCCATGAACAAGCCTGGTTTATTCACCCAAACAAAAGAAACCACCTGCCCCCCTTTCTACCCCCAACCTCCCTCCCTCCCGGCTCTGGACGATTCTTTTCACACCTCCTTGCCGCTTGAGATGAGCTCCTCACCCAGAGCCAGCCAGCTAGGTTTGGCACAAGCCTACGGAATGGTTGGCTCTGCCAACTGGACAGGAGCCCAGCAAGATGTTAGACCAGCCTGGGTAAATTACCCAAAATTGGGCAAAAATGATTTTTTCATTGGTAACAACACGCAAACCCATCGTCCATCACAGCAGGCACATTTAAATTGACTTGAAGATTGCCACATGTAATAAAACTTATTCAAAAATCCCCCAAAGTATTCCTATTATGCTGACTCTGTAAACAGCTTAGAGAGAGCTGTGAAGCGGTATATATATCTAAGCGCTATTCCTATTAAGATAAAAATCAATGAAATTACCAACAGTAATTTATGGGAATGACAGAGATCATTCAGTGATATTGTTTGTATAATACAGGTACCGTGTGTTCCCCGAAAATATAAGACCCTGTCTTATATTTTTTTTGCCAGCAAAAAAAGGCACCAGGTCTTATTTTCAGGGAATGTCATCCACTGACTAACCTCACTTGCGCGCTTCACCCCTGGCCTCCTTTTCTCTGTCAGAGGCCTTCAGAAACTTCTTCTGCAGCCGGCAAAGCTTTCCTGAAAGCCTCTGCAGCCGATTACAGAGCTCTGGATCAATCTGTAGCTTTGTTATCAGCTACAGAGGCCTTCAGGAAAGCCTTGCCAGCCTTGCTGGCTGCAGAAGAAATGGGCCGGCAAGGCAGGTGTCGGGGTGTGTGGGGCCTGGCTACAAAGGTAAGTGGTAGGGCAATTCCACACACCCCCATCCCCACTCTGGCTCCACTCTGGAGTAGGTGGGGTCTTAATTAGGGTTTATTTTTGGAGTAGGGCTTATATTGGGCACATGTGTAAAAATCAAGCTAAGACTTACTTTCAGGGTAGGTCGTATTTTCGGAGAAACAGGGTAGTCCATGACTTATGACCCCAACTGAGCCCCAAATTTCTGTTGCTAAGCAAGACAGTTGTTAAGTGAATTTTTGTCCCATTTTACAACCTTTCTTGTCACAAATGATAAGTGAATCGCTGCAGTTGTTAAGTTAGTGATACAGTCGTTAAGTGAATCTGGCTTCCCCATTGACTTTGATTGACAGAAAGTCACAAAAGTGTATCACATGACCTTGAGACACAACAACGGCCATAAGTATGAACCGTTGCCAAATGTCAGAATTTTGATCACATGACTATGGGGATACTGCAATGGTCATAAATGTGAAAAATGGTTATAAGTCCATAAGAGCGCTGTTGTAACTTTGAATGGTCACTAAATGAATGCACAGGTAGTCCTCTACTTACAACCTATAAAGTAGTCCTTACCTTACAAGTATACGTTACGGTCTGTGCAGGTAGTCCTCAAGTTATGACCAAGTTACAATCAAGTTTAGTGACTATTTAAAAATAGGAAGGTGCTGAAGGAAGGGAGTTACTGCCAGGTTTCAAAGTTCAGTCAGACGTTCTGATAAATGTTTTGAGTAATGAAGGAAAATGTTTGAGGAACAGTGTGTCAATCTAAGGGAGGAAGAAGAGAAGAGGACCCGGCCAGCTTAAGCCAAAGATGGAAATTATTGCTGCAGCTTAATTAAAGGTGGCAGCAAGGGAACTGTCTGCAGGGTGAAGGTCAGAAAAGTCAAGATGGCTGTCCCATTTTAAAGCCCTGAACATTTCAGACTTTACTCCTTTTTTTTTGAAAACATGAAGCCATCGGTGCTAGGTGTATTTACCCAGCTATTTGAACAGCATGCAAAGAAAGCCAGTTTGGGCTAGTAGGTAGGACATCGACGTTAATACCAGGAATTCTAGCCCTTCCTTAGGCACAAACCAAGCTAGGTGACTTTGGGTCTCTCTCTCTCTCTTTTTCTCCCCTTTCTCTCTCTCCCCTATGAAGCAGACAATGGCAAGCCACTTCTGAAAATCTTGCCGGGAAAAGTACAGGGATTTTCTGATCAATTACTAGGACTCAACAATGATACACACAACAATGGACTCAACAATGGTACACACTCACAGGGAGGGAGGGAAGGAGGGAGGGAGGGATAGATGGATATTTAGCCTATGGCAAATACATGGACTTATAGTGCTTCAAATGTTAATATCCAGTACACCCAGACGTTCAACGACAGGGTGTCAGTGGCGGGTTGCAAACTATTTTACCACTAGTTCTGTGGGCGTGGCTTGGTGGGTGCGCTTTGCGTGCCAAATGTGCACTTGGCACATGCGCAGAGGGTTTCTACCGACCTTCTCCTGCAATCCTGCCAGAGATGGCATTCAGATGGTTCTGAGCAGTTCTGGAGAACCGGTAGTGGAAATTTTGAGTAGTTCAGGGAACCAGTAAATCCCACCTCTGACTGGAGATTTTACAGTATCCTTCCCCTGCCACACCCACCAAGCCACGCCCACAGAACCGGTAGTTAAAAAATTTCAATCCCACCACTGAATCCTGTGTCTTCAACAGCTGACGTGCAGCAATCTGCTACGTTGCGCGAAGGAGCTAAGCTTCAAAACCAGGAAATAAAAGTCAGTATAGAGCCAGGGCAGGCGGGAGAGCTCAGCAGCTGATAGTCAGTGTGAACTGGTTCAGTCTCAGCTGATCTTCAGAGATACTAGTTCATCTGAACTGGTACCACCACTGGTCTAAGTTGAAAAAAACAGACACTGGACCATTGTAAGCTTTTGATGGACATTCAGACACAATGGGATGGATATTTTCTTGAGGAGCATTACAGTCACACTGAGGGGTAGAGACAAGACCCCGCTTAAACAAGGAGTCCTGGCAGACACCACGTTGGGTACAGATCCTGTTCAGGATTGACTGGCAGCCAGACTACATTGGAGAGAGAGAGAGAGACAGGGAGAGAGAGAGAGACAGAGAGACAGAGAGAGGGGGAGGGAGCGAGAGCGACAGAGATAGAGACAGAGACAAGAGACAGAAAGTGAAAGAGAAAGAGAGAGACAGAGAGAGGGAGAGAGAGGGAGAGAGAGACAGGAAGAGAGAGAGACAGAGAGAGACACACAGAGAGAGATGGAGAGACAGAGAGAGGGGGAGGGAGGGAGCAGGACAGATACAGAGACAGAGATGAGAGACAGAAAGAAAAAGAGAGAGAGAGAAAGAGAGAGAGAGAGAGACAGAGAGAGACAGAGACAGAGAGGCAGGGAGAAAGAGACAGGGAGAGGGGAGGACAGATACAAAGACAGAGATGAGAGATAGAAAGAGAAAGAGAGAGAGACAGAGAGAGACAGAGAGGGGGGAGAGAGAGAGACAGAGAGACAGAGAGAATGGGGAGGGAGGGAGAGGGAGAGGGACAGATACAGAGACGAGGGACAGATAGAGAGAGAGAGAGAGAGACAGACAGAGAGAGGGGAGGGAGAGGGAGAGATACAGACAGAGCCGAGAGAGAGAGAGACAGAGAGAGACCGAGAGATAGAGAGGGAGAGGGAGAGATACAGAGACAGAGCTGAGAGAGAGAGAGAGAGGGAGAGAAACAGAGACAGAGAGAGACAGAGAGACAGAGAGAGGGCGAGGGAGAGATACAGAGACAGAGCTGAGAGAGAGAGAGAGAGAGAGACAGAGAGACAGAGAGAGGGCGAGGGAGAGATACAGAGACAGAGCTGAGAGAGAGAGAGAGACAGAGAGACAGAGACAGAGACAGAGACAGAGAGAGACAGAGAGACAGAGAGACAGAGAGAGGGAGAGATACAGAGACAGAGCTGAGAGAGAGACAGAGAGAGACAGAGAGACAGAGAGAGGGCGAGGAGAGATACAGAGACAGAGCTGAGAGAGAGAGACAGAGAGACAGAGACAGAGACAGAGACAGAGAGACACAGAGAGAGAGACAGAGTGAGGGGGAGGGAGAGGGAGAGATACAGATACAGAGACAAGACACAGAGAGAGAAAGGCAGAGAGGCGGAAGGAGAGGAAGGAAGAGAGAGGGAGAGAGAGAGCAGAGTACCTAGCTCCACAATTTCAATACTGACTTTCTCTTCTTTGTGTTCCGCATGAATTCAATTACATTTAAGCAATTAACAGGGAGAATTTAAACGTTTCTGTTTACCGATCCACTTAATAAAACTTCTGTGGTTTAATTCTTCATTTCTGGACTGGAGGAAACAGAATGCATAAATTATGGAGGTCTTTCCACCATGTTTGGCTGTTCAAGCATCTCTGTTGCACAACCATAAAGGCACTAGGGGAGGAAAACCCCTGAGTTTGGCTGTGTTTCTTCTGAGTTTGCCAGCACTGTCTTGTGCTGTATCACAGCTGTAGGTTTCCTAAACTGGGCTTTTCAGCCCCTTAAGTGACTGGGACTTTACTTGACAGCTTAGTAAACATGTTTAAGGATTTAAGCTAGATCCGTGGTCTGTTCTGCTGCTCCACCACTTCTTTTTAAAAAAAGAATGAATTTGCCCGTGTCTGAAATATTGCAGGTTTTGTGGTCCCCTAGGCTTTGCTCATGGAAAACTAGGAATGGTCTGATTTTTGCCACAATGTTGTGAAGCTTCTTGTGAGGCTTTGCAATTGGCTCACTTCCTCACTTGAGGAAACCTAGCAAAGACAGATTTGTAACACTTTTTTTTCCTGGAGTCACAAAGTAGACAATGAAGATATAGAAGTGGGAAGTAGCAGCTTCAGCCATTCAGTACCAAAAGAAAAGAAATCGACTGTCAAGGAATAGGCCAGAAATCATTGTCCTGTGGTGATAATGAATAGGTTCCCATCACCCACAAATGGCCCAATTTCATTTTTAGGCTAATGCGTTGAGTAGACTTTCAGTTGCTTTGTTTTAGTTTAATTTTCAAGCACCATTTCTACCAAAAGACCCAACTAAACAAGTTGGATCTCTTTGTAATCATCTAAGACAGGAGTCTCCAACATTGGCAACTTTAAGCCTGGTGGACTTCAACTCCCAGAATTCCCCAGCAAAGCTGGCTGGATAATTCTGGGAGTTGAAGTCCACCAGGCTTAAAGTTGCCAATGTTGGAGACCCCTAAGAAACATACTCTCCAGTACATGACCATTTCTGATTGATGGAAGGCCCTCTCCTCACAGGAATCTGCAGCCACACTTATTTTTTGTTTGTTTGTCAAAAATGTACAAGATAACAAGTATAATTATGAACATAAACAAGAACAAAGGAGTAAATACAGATAAATGGGGACAGTAGGACAGGGACGATAATCACGCTGGTGCACTTATGCACGCCCCCTTTAAGGACCTGTTAAGAATGGGGTGAGGTCAGTGGTGGGATTCAAATTTTTTTACTACTGGTTTTGTGGGCGTAGCTTGGTGGATGTGGCAGGAAAAGGACACTGTAAAATCACCAGTCAGAAGGTGGTATTGTCCGGTTCTCTGAACTACTCAAAATTTCTTCTACTGGTTCTCCAGAACTGGTCAGAACCTGCTGAATACCCACCTCTGGATGAAGTTCACGGTAGACAGTTTGAGACTGAAGCTGTGAGGGGTTGAGGCTGTAACACTGGTGTCTGGCAGGGCATTCCAGGCGTTGACCACTCTTGCTGAAGTTGTATTTTGTGCAATCGAGTTTGGAGCGGTTTACCTTGAGTTTGTATCGGTTGTTTGCCTGTGTATTATTGTGGTTAAAGCTGAAGAAGTCATTGACAGGTAAGATGTTGTAGAGCAGACAATTTTGTGAACTATGCATAGATCAGACTGCAGGCGGTGCAATTCCAGGTTGTCCACCCCCAAAATTTCAAGCCTGGATGTGTAGGGAATTCTATTGTGAGTTGGAGGAGTGGAGTACTTTTCTTGAGAAATACAGTATCATAGTTCTTATTCACTTTTTACAACACATACATTACGTTACTCCAATGTTGTAGAATCCCTAAACAGCGACCAAGGTGGGTTTGATCCAGGTTGATCATGAATGCCTTCCTAATTTTGGGAATTGAGAGAAGGGAAGAGAAGCACTGCAGAATTCTGCTTCTTTTATAAATAAATCCCTGGAGGAATGAATGCCATTTGGTGACATTTGTGCTGCAAATTGAAAATTCAGGTTTCTCCGGATGCATTTATAATCAGCAGTTCCATTCCTCCTGGCATCTGGGTTAACTTATCACCCAGACAGCAATGTAATCTTGGTGTTTGCTAGCCTATTGAACTTCTGTGCTGCATTCTTGAAGGTTATTAATTCCTGATCAATAGCAAAAGTCACAGCCCTTTTTTTCCTGCTGTTCCGCCCTCCACCTTTCCATCAGCAGTTTTCTACCCTGTCACAAATTCATTTGCAAACTACATTGTCTTACAACGTTCCTCTTTTGGTCCAGCGATTTCTCTGTATTTCTGCCTCATTTATGGAAGCCAGAAAAGCAGAATCTCCTGAGTGATTTGCATCCAATAAACTGAAGAGAATGAAAATGAATCAAAGGCAGATTAATCAATCTTGGGAAGTAATATTGCACACAGACCAATGGGTCCAGATAGCATGGATATAGACAACAGTATTGTGTTTTCTGTGGAATTCTTTGGCACTCTCAGAGCTCGGTTGTTTTCTTGCAGATGTTTCATTACCCAACTAGGAAACACCATCAGTGCTAGAAGAGAGAAGGATTTGCTCTCTCTTTATATACTAGTTGGCTTGCCTTGTCACTGTTGGTGGGGGTGTTGTTCGTGGCTCCTTGATTAGGCTGTTGTTTATGCTAACTTCTCTGTCTGGTGTTGCTTTCTAGATACGCTTCCAAAGATTGCTTGCTTATGATTATATACCATCAAGTCAGTAGCTAGTCTGATTGACGATGTAGAGTTTTCTTCAGGAGAAACTGGCCTAACCTGGGTTTTTTAAGGTCCTTCTATCCCAAGGATATGAGAGTGTGTGTGAGAGAGAGAGCAACACACAAAGTGAATCCAGAGTATGCCGAGTTTAGGAGTGAATTGATTCTTTAATCCATACACTGAATAGTAAATAGGCTTACCAATGTTTGGTTTTAGATACAGGTTATCAAAGAAGCATCAAAGCCATCAATAATCCTGTTCCTTACTGAATTCTAACGGCTATCCAACTCAGCTTGGATATGTATTCATTTCTGTATTCATTTCTTCGTATGAAAAAAGTAAGGTTGTACATTTAGGCAAGAAAAATCAAATGCACAGGTACAGTATATGGGATACCTTGTTCAATAGTAGTAACTGTGAGCCAGCCATGTGCAGCAGCTGCCAAAAAAGCCAACACAGTTCTAGGCTGCATAAAGAGAGGGATAGAATCAAGATCATGTGAAGTGTTAATACTACATTATAATGCCTTGGTAAGGCCACACTTGGAATACTGTATCCAGTTTTGGCTGCCACAATATAAAAAAAGATGTTGAGGCTCTAGAAAGAGTGCAGAGAAGAGCAACAAAGATGATTAGGAGACTGGAGGCTAAAATATATGAAGAACGGTTGCAGGAACAGGGTAGGTCTATTTAATGAAAAAAAAGGGCTGGGGAGACATGATAGCAGTCTTCCAATATCTCGGGGGCTGCCCCAAAGAAAAGGGGTCAAGCTATTCTCCAAAGGACCTGAGGGCAGGACAAGAAGCAATGGGTGGAAACTAATCAAGGAGAGAAGCAACCTAGAACTAAGGAGGAATTTACTGACAGTTAGAACAATTAATGAGTTGCCTCCAGAAGTTGTGAATGCTCCAACACTGGAGGTTTTTAAGAGATTGGATAACCATTTGTCTGAAGTGGTGTAGGGTTTCCTGCCTAGGCAGTGGGTTGGACTAGAAGACCTCCAAGGTCCCTTCCATCAGCAGTTTTCTATCTGTGGGGTCTAGATTTCTGGCAAGAAGGAAATGTTGTCAACTTTGTAGGAGTCAAAACTCACAAAGGGCAGGCTAAGAATCTAGAAAGCGCGCCAGCTAGGGTGTAGGGCAGAGAAGACACCAGAAGAGCTAGAAGCCAGGAGGGGGAGTGAAAACTCCATTGTACTTCAGGTAATCCAATAAGAAAGATAGATGGAAGGAAAAAGATGGTAGAGCTGTAGAACAAAAGTAGAGAATTAAGAGAATGGAAAGTTTCATCAGTACTGTATCCAACTCCTAACGATTTCAAGGGCTTGTTCCATTCAGGTAATCCTCGACTTAAAGCCATTTATTTATATCCATTCAAGGTTGTAACGGCACTGAAAACAGTGATTTAGGATGGTTTTTCACACTTAGGATGGTTGTAGCATTCCCATGGTCATGTGATTAAACTTGGGACACTTGCCAACTGGTTTATGTTTATGACAAATTCCTTGCGTGTCTAATCACACTTGGCCAATAAAGAATTCATTCATTCATTCATTCATTCATTCATTCATTCATTCATTCATTCATTCAATTCATACATTCATTCAATCATTCATTCAATTCATACATTCATTCATTCATTCAATTCATACATTCATTCATTCAATTCATACATTCATTCATTCATTCATGACAGTTGTGGTGTCCTGAAGTCATGCGATCTCCTTTTGCGAGCCTTCTGACTAACAAAGTCAAGCTCCATTCACTTAACAACCGCATTACTAACATAACAACTGCAGTGACTCACTTAACAATGCTGGCAAGAAAGGTTGCAAAATGGGGCAAAATTAATTTAACCACTGTCTCACTGAGCAATAGAAATGTTGAACTCAATTGTGATCATAAGTCAAGTCATCACCTCTATATATTTTAGCAAGTATTCCTCAGAACATTTTTCAGTGGGGGTGCTTTAAACCAAATTTTCAATATTATCCTGCATAACATAGTCAAAGGTCAAATCTATAGTCTTCGAATTAATAAGGAAAGAAGCTTCTTGGTTCAAAATATGATTCATTGCTTCCAACGTATTGTGGGGGGAGGGGGTCCCATATTCAATTATATGCAAATTTGTTCGAAAGCTTAATCAACTAAAGCTGATCCACTCAATCCATCAAAGTGTCTTTAATCAAGTCTCAGCTTTCACAGAGCAATATTACTCAAGTATGCCACTGTCTTTTTTCCATATTTTGTTTTTTTCTTCTTTTAATGTTTTCTTTGTTTGGTTGGTTTTTTTTTAAAAAAAACCATCCTATTCCTTTACCTGGAGGGTTTCTGTGATGGGTGAGTCCATCTCTCTTGTACATTTACACGTTGACTGGGGACTTCAGATCACTCTTGCCAAACCTTGCTGTTGATGGCGCATCCTAAAAGATCAGCCAGCTGTACCCAATAGCTCCTGAATTCATGCTGAGATTACAGGTAATCCTCGGCTTACAGTCACAATTGAGCACAAACTTTCTGTTGCTGTGCAGTTGTTCAGTGAATTGTGTTCCATTTTTAATCTGGCCATATATACATCTACATCTATACACACACACACACATGCATATATTTGGACAGAGTGGCTAAGTCAATTACTGCAGTCGTTAAGTGAACGATGCAGTCGTTAAATGAATCTGGCTTTCCTCATTGACTTTGCTTCTTAAAGGCCATCTGGGGAAGCCTACAAAATTCTGATCACATGACCCCCGGAACAATGCAACTGTCATAAATACTTGCCAGTTGCCAAACGCCCGAATTTTGATCACGTGACCACAGGGGAATACCACAATGGTCATGTGAAAATCGATCATAAGTCACATTTTTCAGTGCCGCTGTAACTTTGAACAGTCACTAAGCAAACGGTTGTAAGTCAAGGACTACCTGTATCTGTTTTGGCCTGTCACAAGTGGGATCTTATTTTTAAAACAAATGCGCTTATAAGACAAAGGCTTTTTCTGCCAAAGTCAGATTTTGTAGCTATGATGTCTCAGAATTATTACTGATGGACTTTGATGTCGTCCTTCCCTTTTCCCCCCCCATCTATTTCATTTGTGTTTATTTGTTTCTCTTTCTTCTTTCTGTCTTAACATATTTGATCTTCTAGTAGCAACTAGAACTACCACTTAGTCAGAGAGTAATTGCTAGTGTGTGGTTAATTAGTTGAGCTAATCAGCAATGTTTAATTGGTGTGGGAAAATAAACACGCAGCAACCCTGGCGATTGCGTGGATGGGCTGCCCGCCAGGAAGTCAGACAAAGATAATTCATAAGATTGGGGGATCCCCTTGTAGTAAAGAGAAGGGAAGATATAGCTGTCACCCTCTGATGTTTTACAGATGCTTCATGGATATGTAGGTGTTTTAAACATCTATCTAACATCTATCTCTAAATTCTAAGGAAACATTTTGCAGCATCATTGGTCTTGATTGATAACAAGCTTAGGTATAAGTAGAAAAATCTCTCCATTATGGCTTATTTACATAATAATGATTTCTACTGCACATATAAAAGGTTTGTCAGCCTTACTAGATAGATCAGCCAGGGAAAATGACCAGGTGAGCTAATTCGACTTCATTGTAAAGCACGTTGACAGAAGCTTTTCTCTGGTAATATTACACTAATAACTAGAGCATAAAAACATTTGCTAGACCAATACTCGAATACAGCTCATCAGTCTGGAACCCACATTATGTATCTGATATTAACGCAATTGAGAAAGTCCAGAAATATTTCACAAGATGAGTTCTCCACTCCTCTACTCGTTGCAGAATACCTTATGCCACCAGACTCGAAATTCTAGACCTAGAAAACATAGAACTATGCTGCCTTCGGTCCGATCTAAGTATGGTATATAAAATCATACAATGTAATGTCCTACCTTTAGCTTCAACCATAACAACACAAGAGCAAACAATAGATACAAACTCAAGGTTAATCACACCAAACTTGATTGCAGGAAATATGACTTCAGCAACAGAGTGGTCAGTGTCTGGAATACTCTACCTGACTCTGTGGTTTCTTCCCCAAACCCCAAAAACTTTAACCTTAGACTGTCTACTATTGACCTCACCCCTTTCCTAAGAGGTCTGTAGGGGGCGTGCATAAGCACACCAACGTGCCTACCGTCCCTGTCCTATTGTTTCTTTTTATTTTTCTTATATGTATCCATGTATTCATAACTATGTTTTTACTTATACCTATTACCTTGTAAGCAATTGGCAAGCCAAATAAAATAAAAATAAATAAAAATCTTGCCAGTCTGAAAGTACAGTTCTCCCCATCTCCTTTACAGCTGAAGAATATAGAGGGTGTATTTTCTGAGCCTCTTGCCCTGTCCACTCTCCAAGCTGTGCTGTCTCTCAAAAGAAACCATGGGGTGATTTTGAATTCACTCAGAGTCCAAAGTGGAAACTCTAACTTTGGGGCAGGAGGAGATGCTGGGGACCATTCGCCAGGGTCACCTCACCAGGGCCAACCTGCCACAAGCATCTTGCTGTGGCCATCTTACCGTGGGAAAACTTGCCACAGAAAATTCCACGTGGCATAACTCAATGCGATAAAAACACAATGGAGTGGGAGCTGGCGTCACGACGATACGGCATGCGATCTTGGAGGTCTGAGATCGCTGCCGATGTCTTTGCTCCTGGACGGTCCAAGTGGATCTAAACCGTCCCGAAGAGACGGTGAATGTAAAGAGCGCATCCTGTCGATCCCAGGGATACCGCAAAATCCCTGGTAGATCCAGGAGAAGCTCTTTTTGCCAGCGGCAAAGAGGCAGCCATTAAAGCTGCTGAAGTTGGGACAGCTCCGAAACGAAAGAGAACGGAAAGAGAGAGTGTGCCGGTTTGGTGAGAACTTTTTCTTTATTTTAAGATTTGAAAGGACACACTAAGGAAAAGAAAGAATCTGTAAAAGTTTTGACAGAAGTGATTAAGCGGCGATTTTAAACAGGAATGTCAAAGTAATATTTTAATTTTTTTTCCTCATTGCTGGATTTTCTACACATGATCTTATATTTTGAAACTGGACTGGTTTTTTTTCTTCTTTCATCTATTCTTTTTCTCCTTTTTGACTTTATAATATTTCGGGCTAGAGACTCCCTCTTAGTTATTTTTTTTAAAATATCCTTTTCTTTTTAATTCTTATTATATTTTGCTGAGAAAAGGAGGGGGAAAGTGAAAGCTAAAAAAACTTCGTAACACTGCCAACTAGAGGCTTGGAAATATTCTATCTCTCTTTTCACCAGACAAAGCTGAGAAAGAACTGAGACTTCTTTGCAAGAACATTGCCTGTTTGATAAGAGAGAGGTAAAAGCACGGGAGAGTATTATTTTAGGTGCTCTTCTGGGTTTCTATCAACAGCTGGAGTCTGGTGTTGAAGCTTATAGGAAAAGAAAAGGTGATAAGTCTTTGGAGAAGAGAGTTATAACAAGAGCCTTGGATAATTAAACAAAGTGCAGAGTGTTCTTTTTATTTTTTTCTAAGCTGCGCTACCCCTCCACATCGGTTTACTTTTTGTAATAGCTATTTGGATTTTTGGCACCAGAACACAGCAGAACAAGCAGAACACAGCAAACTCCAAGACCAATAAACACAGACCAAGACTCCCAACCAATCAGGATGAAGGAAAAAAACCATTCTGGTACAGCGGTAGGCTAGCACCAAATTTAAAACAGAAACAGCTGTGAAAGTCTGACTCGCAGATGGACACAATACAGAAGCCTGATGATGGCAGATGAGATTCTGCTGAAACGTTGCTACAACTTTAAAAGCACAACTATAATGACGTGGGAAAATACCCGAACGAAGCTGAATGCCATACATGTAAGTACCCGTGAAAACTTAAGAAAACACACACACACACACACACACACAGATAGATAGATATAGATATAGATAGATATAGATATAGATATAGATAGATATAGAGAGAGAGACAGAGACAGAGAGAGAGACAGAAAGAGACAGAGACAGAGAGAGAGAGAGAGAGAGAGAGAGAGAGACAGAGATAGAGAGACAGAGACAGAGACAGAGAGAGAGAGACAGGGAGAAAGAGACAGAGACAGAAAGACAGAGACAGAGACAGAGAGCTCTTGATGTGGTTGTGTTTCCCCAGAGAGAGCAAGTTCACAAATCAGTCCTCCTGAAAGAGCAAAAGAAGGCTGCATTGAGAAGGGTTTTTTCTCAGCTCCAGCTGGCACACCAGCTGCAACCTTCCCTGATCCGGGATGCTCTGAGGACAGTCACTTAGATCCCTATTATATCCTGATTAGATTTCTGGGATTTGCCCTGCAGGAAGCACTACCTTTGAGCACTACCTGAACACCAGCTGGTCCAGAAGGCGGCATCCTGGATGCTTATTGGCCAGTCATGCTATGGCCAGCTTAGACCCATCCTTGCAAGAGATATGGGGTCACTCCCATAAAGACTTATACGCTCATGGCTGCAGAAAGTAAAAACAATGAGACAGATTTGTTATCAATGCTATAAAAGGGAAACATTGCTGAAATCCAAATGATGAGGAAGAATTACAGAAACATCTTGGGTAGACCCTCTCCCAATTCACAATCAATCAATCAGTAAAATTCACATGCATTTAAGACGAAGGAAAGGAAGCACCATCAGACCACTGAGATTAGGTTACTACCAAATTTTCAAATATTCAAATAAATATTCAAATTTGTTTACTACCGGATCTGTGCGTGTGGCTTGGTGGGCGTGGTGTAGCTTGGTGGGCGTGGCTTGGTGGGTGTGGCAGGGGAAGGATACTGCAAAATCCCCATTTCCTCCCTACCCCACTAACCTGATTTCCAGCTCTGTTCTCCTGGGCAGGGCAACCAAAGAAGACCCAGCCGACCAACTGGGACTCAATGGGAGGAAGAGAAGAGATGGGGGCAGAACCGGTCAGAGGGGGTATTTGCCGGTTCTCCGAACTACTGAAAATTTCCGCTACTGGTTCTCCAGAACTGGTCAGAACCTGCCGAATACCACCTTTGGTTACTGCAGTCAATTTAGAAATATAGGTAGTCCTTGACTTACAACCACAATACAGCCTAAGTGAGACATTTGTTCAGTGAATTTTGACCCATTTTACAAGCTTTCCTGCCACGGTTGTTAAGTGAATCATTGCAGTTCTTAAATTAGTCACACGGTTGTTAAGTGAATCTTGGTTCCTCCATTGACTTTGTTTGTCAGAAGGTTGCAAAAGGTGATCACATGACCCCCGGGGACACTGCAACCGTCACAAATATGAATCAGTTGCCCAAGCAGGTGAATTTTGATCATGTGACCATGGGGATGTTATAACAGTCATAAGTGGGAAAAACAGTCGTGTCAAAAAAAATTTTCAATGCCGCTGTAACTTTGACCAGTCACTAAATGAACTGTTGTAAGTCAAGGACTACCTGTAAAGTTAGTTTTTAATCTTCCTTGGAGTTTATTTCTTGATCTGAACTAAGAAGATCCAGGATTTCTACAAGACTACCGTTCCTAACTAGTCTCTGCCTGTTCAACCCAGCTGGCTGAATCAGTCCTCGATTTATAACCTCACAGTTCGAACCAGAATTTGCACTGCTAACCAATTGGCGTTGTTAATTGTGTCTCCCCTGATTTTATGATCTTTTTGCCAGAATTGTAAAGTGAACCAGTGCTGTTGTTAAGCGGATCATGCAGTCATTAAATGAATCCGGCTTCCCATTGACTTTGTTGTCAGAGGCCTGCTGGGAAGGTCAGAAATAGAGATCATGTGACCCTGAGAGGCTGCAACCATTGTGAACAGATTTGGGTTGTCGAGTGTCTGAACTTTGGCCAGGGTATGCTGCAGTGGAAGCTTTTTTTTTCAGAGCTTTGAATGGTTACTAAACAAATGGTTGTAAGTGAAGGACAACCCATAGACTTAAATGGCACTTCACAGTGCTTTACAGCCCCCTCTAAGCAGTTTACAAAGTCAGCCTATTGCCCCCAACAATCCGGGTCCTCATTTTACCCACCTCGGAAGGAGGAAAGGCTGAATCAGCCTTGAGCCTGGTGAGAATTGAACTGCCAAACTGCTGGCAGCAGGCAATCAGCAGAAGTAGCCTGCAGTACTGCATGCTAACCACTGCGCCACCATGCCTCTTATGCTGTTTCCTCCCCACTGAAGTGGTACCTATTTATCTACTGGCATATGCTTGCTTTCAAAGCTACTAGGGGGCAGGAGGTGGGTTGAGGATGGAAGATCACTCTTTCTCATGGTGCTCGGGTCTCAGACCTGGACTGCTGGCTTTCCAGCCAACAAACCCAGCGTCTTAACTTCTGATCCACCATGTCTCTCTCAGTGACTGGTCCTTGACTGAGGACTTCCTGTATATTGGAAGCTCCTGTATATTGGAAGACTTCCTGTATATGTCTTGAATGATTATATTTTAAAATCTGTCTGCCCAGCACTGAGACCACTCTGGAAATTACCAACAGCAATGTGTCACGGGCCATAACTCATATATTTTTCTATTATTTTATTACTGACCTCGGAAGGCTGAGTCAACCGTGAGCCTGGTGAGATTCGAACTGCCAAATTGCAGCCAGCTGGCTGTCAGCAGAAGTAGCCTGCAGTTCTGCACTCTAACCACTGTGCCACCATGGCTTAATATGAGGTTTCCCCTCCTAGAGTACAGGGGGAAAGGACAGCCTCTGTTCTTGTAGCTTTTCAAAGTCTGATAACAACTTTGTTTTTCCGGAAGAGCTTTGGGAATTGATTGTGGTATCTCAGAGCGTGTGTGTGTGTGTGTTTTCACGTGTGTCTGCCTGTGTGCCTGTGTGTGTTCTTAGTCATTATAATATTGTTATTGTTTTTAAAATGTAATTTTATTTTACTGCTATTTCAGTACTCTAAATCACCTGCTGCGCATGAGAATTGAGGCAGCAGATAAATTGCATAACTAAACTGTATAAATGAATAGGATGGCCAAGTAAATGGGTTTGCTGGCTACCTGCAGGTATCATTTGCTGACAATCACCGTGCCAAACTGAAAGAAATAAAGCAGAAACAAAAAAAAAAAAGAAAATCAGTTAGAACCTCAGAATGTCAGCCAATTAAAATGGTTTAAATTGAGTAATCATCCGTCATTTAAGTGGTAAAATTTATGTTGTGTGTGGTTTTTTTTTTTTGATGGATGGAAGGTTGTAAACAATAAATTATAATTTCATAATCCCAAAGCCAGCAAGCTTCACAGGAAGAAAAGGCTATTTTTTAATCTTTTCTATCTCCTATTACCCTTGAGCCAAAGTATTTGAAAATATAAATACATTGCTGCTCATTCAGAATTCTACAGATTACCAATAAATCACCTTTGTTCTGTACGATTGATCCAAAGAGGCTTTTGTATTTTCAAAGAAAGTAGGATTTCATTCCATATCGTTTTTTTCCCCCTATCCAGAATTTTATGGAATTGATAGACTCTCTTGGGGCGTCCAAAAGATATAGTTTAAAATAAGTCAAAATGATGTGGTTAAAGTTCTACTTTTTTGTTTGTTTGTTTTTTATTTCACACACACCAAAAATAGGCTGCGTTTTGGTCACAACCGCTGGGAGGATAGATGGTTTCAAATCAGGTGATCCTTGACATCCAACAACATTAAGTCAAGAACAATCAGAATTTCTTTCAATAAGAAAGGGGGCTGTTAAAGTAGCCACGCCCAATTTTATGGCCTTGCTGCTATGGTTGTTATCTGAATCATTAAGTTGTTATGTGAATCCACAGTCATTAAGTGAATCTAGTTTCCCTAATTGACTTTGCTTGTTGGAAATTGGATTGGAAAGTGATCCCATGTCCCTGGGATGCTGCAACTGTTGTAAATACATACCAGTTGTCAAGTGCCCAAATTTGGTTCGTATGACCAAATTTTGCTCACTTATGACAAGCATAAGTGCAAGGATCAGGTAATAAAGTCACTTTTTTCAGTGTAGTTGTTAATTTTGAATAGTTGCTAAACAAATGGTTGCATGTCGAGGAACCATCTATATTAAATAGGAAAAGTACATTAATATGATACACTTCTACTATTCAGTGAGATATTTGTTAAGTGAGTTTTGCCCATTTTACGACCTTTCTTGCTATAGTTGTTAAGTGAATCTCTGCAGTTGATAAGTTAGTAATACGATTGTTAAGTGAATCTGGCTTTCCCATTGATTTGAAGAGGGGACCACATGACTTTGGGGCACAGCAATGGTCATAAGTATGAACCAGTTTTGCCAAGCATCTGAATTTTGTTCACGTGAGCATGGGGAGGCTACAAAGATTGTAAGTGTGAAAAGCGGCCATAAGTCACTTTTTTTCAGTGTTGTAACTTTGAACAGTCACTAAATGAACTGTTGAAAGTCAAGGACTACCTGTAGTTATAGGATGAGTGTCATGCCCCTGTTGGAATCTGATTCCAAGGGGGAGGTGGAGCAACTGACAGGCAGTGGGAGTGCAACTCTAGTGGCTGTGGAAGAAACTGGGGAAGAGCACAGTCTGGCTGGGCATTCAGAGGAAGACTTAGGGCCACCCCCTCTTCATCCCAGGGCACACAAGGAGGAACAGAGGAGCAAAGTGAGTTACATGGTTTACGGGGGAGAAAAGGGCCCTGATTCCCTTCATTAGCTGCAGCTGGGAAAACAGGATTTAAAAAGGACATTTGCGCACAGCATCTTGCTGGAAGCAAAGCATGAATTTATCTTTGTTTTTCAAGTCTTATTTGGGTTCTGGCGTCCTCCCAACTGCATGTGTTTCATTGTCTTTTGAACTCTACAATTCCTTATCCTGCCCTTCTTGTTAATTGCTGCAGCATGGTTTGTATTAGTTTTTATTTATAATCTATATTTACTTTGGGTTTGGACTGAATTTCTTTCCTTTAAAAACCGTTCTTGGGAGAGTTTTTTTCTCCAGTCAATGATAACTGGACATTGGGGGCCAAGTTGGAAGTATTAAAGGGACTTTACCAACTTTTGTGACTTTGTTGCTTTCGTGCCATGCCCCGGGTCATTACACTGAGTGAACAGGGTTGGATTGGTTGGGATAATCCCAGTTCCTTTCTGGTTGCAAGGTAGGAATGGTCGACTCCAGCGGAGAGAAAATAGTAGTAATGTGGGCCCAAGGGAGATACACTAAGGAGCTTCAAATCAAAAGCGACTTATGACCATTTTTCACACTTACGACCATTGCAGCATCCCTGTGTCACATGATCAAAATTCAGATGCTTGGCAACTGGCATGTATTTATGATGGCTGTAGTGTCCCAGGGTGGTGTGATCACCTTTGGCCACCTTCTGACAAGTGAAGTCTCAATGGGGAAGCCAGATCCACTTAACAATCCTGTTACTAATTTAACAACTGCAGCAAGGAAGGTCATAAAGTGGGGCTTGAAAAATTAACTTAACACATTTGACACTGAAGAACAGAAATTTGGGGCTGAAATTGTGGTCGTATGTCATGGACTACCTGTATATTCCCTGTCCAAAATTCAAATATTCTTGTCCTCAAAAGAGCGTCCTTTTTCTTTTAAATGAAGGTGCATTGCCCATTCTGGTCTTGTGGTGTTGCTTCTCCTGTGCTGAGCCATCCTTTTGTGTAAAGGCTGCTTGGTTTCTCAGGTGCTGAGTTCTCTCACTGCGCTGGACTGCATACAGTGGTGGGATTCAAAAATTTTTTACTACCAGTTCTGTGGGCATGGCTTGATGGGCGTGGCAGGAGAAGTATTTCTCTGAACTACTCAAAATTTCCACTTCCAGTTCTCCAGAACTGGTCAGGACCTGCTGAATACCGCCTTTAATTGCACACATGAGAAGGTTTTCTTGGTCTACCACACAACAATAAATTTGCCTACCTGGAACTCCAGGTAACCTTGCCTACCTCCACCAACCTACACTTGTAAAGTTTGGCACAGGTACCTGTAGAACCAGGTGCTCCACCTGAATTGACTCAACCTTCTACGTTGGTCAGGCGAAGATCCATGTGGTTCCACACTTTTGTGAGATGAGGACAACTGAAGAGAAAAGGTCTTGCTTCTAAGTGACAATCACACTCTTTGGATGTTCTTTGGATTTTATGATTTAATTATCAAATGGCATTTAAACCGGACTATGAATGTTTCAGGTTGCTTCCTCCCATCATGTAAGCCACCAGACTGTGGCAGAATATACATGCAATAAATAAATCAATGAACAAATCCATCTTGCTTTCCCAATGATATTGGAAGGTCAGTGACAAGGAGAAATGCTGGCTAATGTTCTTTCATTGAAATTTCAAAAGTAATTTCTCAGCAAGGTCAACTTTGAATTAAAAAGACTAAACCTAGCATTTTTGGAGCTAGCTTGGTCTAGGATACGCACAGCTTCCCAGTTGAAAATAAGACTGGATCTCTCCATATGTGGTAAGAGGAAGAAGGTGCATATTCTGACTGCTAGTTGGTGCTCAGGGATGTGCTGTCCCCCTGATTACTATAGTTTCAAAGGGGAACCTCATGACCCTGTCGAAGCCTGAATCTGTGGAGGAAGACGAGCCGGAACTGGATTCGATGGAGATCGAGGGGACGTGTGTGTGTGTGTGTGTGTGTGTGTGTGTGTGTGATCACTTTGCTCTGGGAATAGCCAGAAATGTGGGAGCATTTGGGAAAATTTGGAGCAATAAGGGGCGGTTTGAACTGCCAGCTGACTCTGTTGCCTCTGTGCCGTGCCCCAGGTCATCACAGGTAAACTGTACCCCAATGAAGGCCCTACTAAGGTGAAAACAATATTGCCACCAATACTGCCAGAGCAAGTTATAGTATGTAAACAAGAAGCAAACTCCACTCTCACTAAGGCTGATGACCTGATTACCTTCCAGAAACACCTGGAAGAAAGCAAATCCCAAGTTTAATCCTGTGCTACAGAGATTATTTTCTATTGGAAAGTATCTGTTCAACCTGAAGGGTGAAGAATTATTAAATTTCTTTACATTTGTGAGGAAGTTTGGAAGTCACTTCTTGATGTTTTTTTTTAATTTATATCCCGTCTTTTTTAATATATAAATAACTCAACCAAATGCAATACTTCTTTCTCCTGTTTTCTGTATAACTCTGTAAAATGGATTGGACTGAGAAAGAGGGACAGGCCAAAGTCACCCAACTGGCTTTCATGACTAAGGCGGGACTAGAACTCAGAGTCTCCTGTTGATTGGCTCAAAGTCACCCGGCTGGCTTTCATGCCTAAGGCAGGACTAGAACTCAGAATCTTCTGGTGATTGGTTCAAAGTCACGCAGCTGGCTTTCATGACTAAGGCGGGACTAGAACTCAGAGTCTCCTGTTGATTGGCTCAAAGTCACCCGGCTGGCTTTCATGCCTAAGGCAGGACTAGAACTCAGAATCTTCTGGTGATTGGTTCAAAGTCACGCAGCTGGCTTTCATGACTAAGGTGGGACTAGAACTTTGAGCCAAAGTCAACCAGCTGACTTTCGTGCCTAAGGCAAGACTAGAACTCAATCTCTTGGCTCCTAGCCTGGTGCTTTAACCACTAGATCAATTCCACAGCTGGCTGTGGAATTCTGGGAGTTGAAGTCCTCCAGGCTTAGTTGCCAAGGTTGAAGACCCCTGCTTTATACTACTTTCTTTTTCTTTCCCCTCACTTTTTTATTCTTTCTTTCCATTCTCTTCTCTTTCCCCAAGTTTAGAGTGCACTAGGTTTTACTATTGTGATTAAAATTCTTAATAAAAATTCTGTTCAAATATAACTCTGGAAGTTCTTGGTGGTCTCCCATCCCGATAGTGAATAAACCCTACCCTACTACTTAGGTGTTTTCTCAGATGAACCATATTTGACTGGCTGCAACCTGCTAGTTGAGGTTTCAAATTATAGGAGAAGCTGTAAGAAAAGTTTTCCAGTATCTCATTCAAGATGCAGGATTCATTTAACTGTTTATTTTCTTGACACTCTGACCTCTTACCAGAACTACAAATGGGGCAGCTTACTGGATTTTAAAACAATTAAAGCCATTAACAGCTAACATAATTGATTTTTTAAATAGTTAATGCAATCGCAATAATTGAAAAATAATAAAATGCTGCGTAGAAGCCCACCCGGTTAAATTGGATCATAAAATACACTCTTAAATAAAGTTTAAAAACATGGACAGAAGGAGCTTCTTGGATTTCCCTGGGGGGTGGGGGGAGATTTTAAGGTTTGGGTTTGCTGCTAAAATGTCCTTGTCTCCTTGGCAAAGTAACAGATTCAATCAGAATCTTAAATGATCAGCCCCTTCCCAACAGCGCATCTAAGACCCTTCAAAGACATCAAAATTGGTCTTTTTTAAAATGCTGGCTGATGCACATATTTTACACAAAACATGTGAATTAAATTCATACATCTGTTTTATAGTTACTTATTTATATCCCACCTTTATTATTTTTACAAGCAGTCCTAATGCCTAACTCTCCTCCTAGTTTCCCACAACAACCATACGAGGTAAGCTGGGCTGAGGAGGGGCTAGCCCAAGGTCATGCAGCTGGTTTTCCTACAGCTGGACTAGAACTCGCTGTCTGGTGGTGAATAATATCACCCAGCTGATTTTCATACCTAAGGCAGGATTAGAACTCACTAGTGGTGATTGGCTCAATATTACCCAACTGATTTTCATACCTGAGGTGGGATTAGAATTTACTGTGTTTTGGTGATTGGCCCAATATCGCCCAGCCAGTTTTCATGCTGAAGGTGGGTCTAGAACTCACTGACTTTGGGTGATTGGCTCAAAGTCACCCAGCTGGTTTTCATGTCGAAGGTGGGACTTCAACTTGCAGTCTCACATTTTCTAGCTTGGCACAGGGGTGATATTCAGATAGTTTTGACCGGTTCTTGAATACCGGTAGCGGAAATTTTGAGTAGTTTGGAGAACCGGCAAATGCCACCTCTGACTGGCCCCGCCCCCATCTCTTCTCTGCCTCCCGAGTCCCAGCTGATTGGCTGGGTCTTCCTTGGTTGCCAGGCACAGGAGAACAGAGCGGGAAATCAGGGGAGGAAATGCGGTTTTTATATTATCCTTCCCCTGGAGTGGGGTGGAAATGGAGATTTCACAGTATCCTTCCCCTGCCACGCCCACCAAGCCATGCCCACCAAGCTACACCACACCCACCAAGCCACATCCACAGAACCAGTAGTAAAAAAAAAAAATTGAATACCGCCACTGGCTTAACCACTAGACAATCGACTGAACAATTAATCAGTGAAACAACTTGCCACCAGAAGTTGTGGATGCTCCAACACTGGCAAATTTTTAAGAAGGTATAGGGTATCCTCCCTGAGCAGGCGATTGAACTAGAACACCTCCAAAGTCCCTTCTGTTATTCTGTTAGACCAAACTGGCTCAAATTGGCTCTTAGTTATTTGTGAAGACAAAAAAAAAGGAAAGGTTGTGGTTGTTTTTGTTAACTTCATTTCTCTGATTACAACAAGGGACCCTGTCAGTCGACAAAGGTCTCCAATAGAGTCCAGATATACCAATATCCGTATTTAATCTCCCAAATGCATTAAAAAGTGTACAATGCACATTATAACCCCTTTCTGTGGAATTTTGCACAGTTCACTTTGTGAAAATAGATATGCACGTAAATACACATCGTAGGGAAAAATGCATCTCGGATGCAATACATTTTTCTTCAAAGCATCACAAAAAATTATTTATCTATTTATTTATTCAATGTTTACATAACTGCCTATTTTATATATCAAATTCTGGCTGGTTCCCAATCTATTGTTAGGATCACTCTGTCTTTTTATCCCTATTATTATTTATTTAGCACATTGAATAGAGAATGTGGATAACAGTGGCAAAAATATAAAAGGAATGTCTATTATGTGTTCCTATATAAAAGGAGCGCATAATAGCATGGTACGGGCATGATGGAAATATGTAGTCAATTTTATCCTTACATAAGAGGAGACAGGAAAAGAGAATAATGTTTCCCTTACTCACCCACTACCTATCCTGGAAAAAAAGGCTTACAAAAAAAATTGTATTTGAAAAGTGTGGATAAAAACGGGCAACATTTTCCTGCTTAATTTATACTTCTTGGACTAAAAGCAGAGCATTTTGTAAAAAACAGTTAGAGCAGAATTGTTCATTTCTAAGAAACCAGGATCTGTGGATGCATACAAAGATAGGCGTATAACCGTATGCAGATTACACACAGCAATATATTCTATTCACAGACATGTTTATCTCTGCATGAAAACACTTGCTTAGAACACGCTACACCGCCATCTGTCAAATAAATCTGACATAATAAATATGTCATTGTACTTAACCAGCGCTAAAAAGAAATAGAGGATAAGAAGTCAAGAGACGGCTGCATTTTAAAACAAATTCACTCACATCCACCGACACATGCAGTCAAAATGGCAGGAATTAAAGCAATCAATCAAGGGGCTCTCAAAATGTCAACATCCTTGGAATAACATTTTGTTGTGAACTATTGATTAGATCCTGCAGCACCAAACTGCAAATAGTGAATTCTGGTATTTGGGGAATAAGATTTTGTGCTGGAATAACCTAATTCCAGAAATGAAAATCTAAGCTAGCACTTGGGGGATTTGGAGAAATCCCCAAAATTTTTAACTTAATGTTGTTAGGACATGGCCAATAGAAGCAATTCCTTCCTTCCTTCACCTCCCTCTCCTCTCCTCTTCTAGACTACAATTAGAATAGAATAGAATAACAGAGTTGGAAGGGACCTTGGAGGTCTTCTAGTCCAACCCCCTACCTCGGCAGGAAACCCTACACCACCTCAGACAAATGGTTATCCAACTTTTTAAAAAAAACTTCCAGTGTTGGAGCATTCACAACTTCTGGAGGCAAGTTGTTCCACTGGTTAATTGTTTTAACTATCAGGAAATATCTCCTTGGTGGTTCTAGGTTGCTTTTCTCCTTGATTAGTTTCCACCCATTGCTTCTTGTCTTGTCCTCAGGTGCTTTGGAGAATAACTTGACCCCCTCTTCTTTGGAGCAGCCCCTGAGATATGGAACACTCCTCCTTTCCTTTCCTTTCCTTTCCTTTCCTTTCCTTTCCTTTCCTTTCCTTTCCTTTCCATTCCATTCTGATTCCCAAGACCAAATAACTACCAATACTATGTTAGAAATAGAGAAATCCAAATGTGACATTATAAAGGCGACTATATAACATTATAAGGGCAAACAATAGATACAAACTCAAACAAAATCGCTCCAAACTCAATTGTAGAAAATATGACTTCAGCAACAGAGTGGTCAATGCCTGGAATGCCCTACCTGACTTGGTTGTTATATCCTCAAACCCCACAAAATTTAACCTTAGATTGTCTACCGTGGACCTCACTCCATTCCTAAGAGGTCTGTAAGTGGGCGTGCATAAGTGCACCAGCATGACTACTGCCCCTGTCTGACTGTTCCCATTTATTCGTTTTCATTTATTATGTATAAACTTATACTTGTTTATACTTAGATGTTTATATGTTATGTTCATACTTATACTTGTTTTCTCATTGGTCAAACTTGACCAACTTAAATAAAAAAAAAAATAACAATAAATAAATAAATAAATAAAATATCCAGTGAGACAAACAGAGAAAATGGCAGAAAAAGACCCAGTAGCCCTTTGAAGTTTTTTGATAGTTTGTTTTTGCTTCCTTTTAAATGTATTTATTTTAAAATTATTATTATTTATTTATGTTTACTTTTTTGTCAGATGATGGATGTGTGTTATGTTTAAACTTAGCATGTTTAAACTCAGGTTTAAAAAAGTGACATATCTTCCTGGTCACTTGTTTCTGGACCTTCTTGAAGATATTTACATTCTTGCTTTCATTTTGTGAATTAAGTTTGTGTAACTATTTTTTCCTCCCCCCCCCGCCCCCCCACTATGTTTTTCTATATCCTTTCAGCCAACATGGGCTATGGTGACGAGGCTAGAATGAATGAGAGAATGAGCCATATTTTCAAAGCAATATGATAATTGCTTTGACTAATCTAACAATGTAATTTAAATAACTTAACTAATCAAGGAGAGCAGCAACCTAGAAGTAGGGAAGAAATTTCCTAACAGTGTGTAGGAAGTTAGCACCCACCCCTCTCCTAGAAAAATGAAATATCCTAGGAAATATTAAAAATGCAGAATATTTCCTCTAAAAAGGGTAGAAACTCAGAAGCAGAAACTCACTTCAGAAGCAGAAGCTCACCCCCACCTTTGTTAATGGGTAGGCCATAAAGGCCTGGGCCAGTCTATTTTACATAACAAAGATCTACTCCAGGTAGAGCAATAATAGGGATTGCCTAAATCCTTTTCATTACACCATCATCCAGCAAGGCTCAACCAAGTCTGGAACTCAGGACAGCCTACAGAGTTGCCACTGCATAGCCCCCTGGGAGTCTGACAACCGGTCAGAACACAAGCTCAAATTCAAATCTCAACAGATGGTATAAAACCCAGGGACTCTCAGCCTCTCAGCCCTTCCTTCTTCTTCACCTTCCTTCTTTGGAGCTCCAAGCCATGTGGTCCTGTCCACCATGAAACCATCTTTCCAAAGTTTCCGGTGTCTTTCTTTCCCCCACTTGGAACTGAACCCAGATGGGCATTTCTTCCAACAAGTGCAGAGCAATCAACCAGTGAAACAGCTGGCCTCCAGAAGATGGGGGTGTTACATCACTGGGGAGTTTTAAGAAGAGATTGAACCACCATTTGTTTGAAACTATATAAGGTCTCCTCCTTGAGCAGGGGGTTGAACTAGAACAGGCGTGTAAAACTCAATTCCTGCAGGCCGCATCCAGCCTGCGGGGTGCTTAGATCTGACCCGCAGGGCCACCCTGGAAACAGTGAAGGACTGGCCCGCGGTACTTCTGCCAGTGAAAACGGAGCTCGGGGGGCACTAGCAGAGGGCTGCAGGAGGCCATTGCAACTGAAAATGGAGCTTTGGGAGCCGGTGGTGGAATTCAATTTTTCTTTACTACAAGCTCTGTGGACGTGGCTTGGTGGGCGTGGCAGGGGAAGGATACTGTAAAATCCCCACTCCCTCCCCACCCCACTAGCCTGCTTTCCAGCTCCGTTCTCCTGTGCAGGGCAACCAAAGAAGACCCAGCCGATCAGCTGGGACTCAGGAGGCAGAGAAGAGATGGGGGCGGGGCCAGTCAGAAGTGGGATTTGCCGGTTCTCTGAACCACTTCAAATTTCCGCTAGTGCTTCTCCAGAACTGGCCAGAACCTGCTGAACAGCCACCTATATTGGGAGCCCGTTTTCACTGGCAGAGCACTTGGGCTGCCACAGGCGCCCCTGACATGAGTGATGTCGAGCTGGTCACGCCCACCCTGGCTACCTCCACCCCAGCCCCTGAGGTCAACAGCCCTCAATGAAATTGAGTTTTACACCCCTGGAGTAGAATATCTTCAAGGTCCTTTCCAACTCTGTCATTCTGTTATTTAAATATATGCATGCACATATATAAATGCGTCCATTCCAGGGGTGGGATTCAACCGGTGTTATTACTGGTTTGGTGACTACGTTTTGCGCATGTGAAACAAACATCAGCTGTGCTGCCTGGACAGCTGAAAAGCTCTGTGCACGGGTGCGCAGCGTTTGAAAAGCCTCTTTTTTCCTGCTTTTTCAACTTCAGCTGTGCCGCACAAAGCAGATGAGGTTGAAAAAGCATGAAATAAAGGTCAGGTAAGAGCCCGGGCAGGCAGGTGGGCCAAACAGCAGCAAACACAGAACCGGTTTGGTGTCTGCTGCTCTTCAGAGCTACTGGTTCTACAGAACTGGGCAAAGCTGGTAGCATCTCACCCCTGATCAATTCGTAAATGAATTAATTTAATAACGGGCAGCAGGAGATTAAGAATAAAACTCAGAGGTTGGAGCTACAAGACTTTTACAATTTCCAGCCAGCATGGCCAGTAGGAATTCTGATACATTAAGAAGAAATCTATTTCGGGGTAGCTGTCCAGTAGTGGGATTCAGGTTTTTTTTACTACTGGCTCTGTGGGCGTGGCTGGGTGGGTGTGGCATGGCTTGGTGGGCGTGGCTTGGTGAGCGTGGCAGGGGAAGGATATTATAAAATCCCCCTTCCCTCCCCACCCCACTAACCTGCTTTCCAGCTCCGTTCTCCTGTGCAGGGCAACCAAAGATGACCGAGCCGATCAGCTGGGACTCGGAGGGAGGCAGAGAAGAGAGGGGGTTAGTGGGGCCAGTCAGAGGTGGGATTTGCCGGTTCTCTGAACTACTCAAAATTTCCACTACCCCCAAACCCCAAAAACTTTAACCTCAGACTGTCTACTATTGACCTCACCCCTTTTCTAAGAGGACTGTAGGGGGTGTGCATAAGCGCACCAACGTGCCTACCGTCCCTGTCCTATTCTTTCTTTTTTATCTTATACGTATCCATTTTATGTATTCATAACCATGTTTATACTTATACCTGTTATCTTATAATCGCTTGACAAAATAAAATAAATAAAAAGGGGTCATCATCAGGACCTCTGGCCACTATTTTTTATTAGTTTATAATATAAAATACAAAAGAAAACAGTAGGAAAACAAGGGAGGGGAAGGGAAGGGAAAAATGTAGGGAAAAAGGGAAAAAGAAAGAAAGAAACGTTGACTTCCAACTCCCTTTAGTGCAGTAAAATCAGGAAATAGCATCAATTCTCAACTTTTTACTTTTACATAATAATATAAACGAGTCATTCCTATAACAACAAACTTATCTAATCGGCAAAATTAGTTTCATTTTTTCCTGCCTCAAGCAAAAAGTCCAAAAGCAGTTTCCAATTAGAAACAAAAGTAATTATATTCTTTTCTTTAATAAAAGCAGATGAATGAATTGAATTGAATTCTTTATTGGCCAAGTGTGATGGGACACGCAAGGAATTTGTCTTTGGTGCAAATGCTCTCAGTGTACATAAGAGAAAATATACATTTGTCAAGGATCATAAGGTACAACACTTAATGATAGTCATAGGGTACAATAAGCAATCAAATCATACTAGGAAACAGTCAATATAAGGATACAAGCAACAAAGTTACAGTCCTACAGTCACAAGTGGGAGGGGATGGGTGATAAGGAGTGATGAGAAGATTAATAGTAACAGTAGTGCAGACTTTATAAATAGTTGGACAGTGTTGAGGGAATTATTTGTTTAGCAGAGTGAGGGCATTCAGGGGGAAAACTGTCCTTGTGTCTAGTTGTTCTGATGTTCAGAGCTCTATAGTGTCGTTTTGAGGGTAAGAGTTGAAACAGTTTATGTCTGGGATGTGAGGGGGTCTGTAAATATTTTCACAGCCCTCTTTTTGACTCATGCAGTATATCGATCCTCGATGGAAGACAGATTGGTGGCAATTGTTTTTTCCGCAGTCCTAATTATCTTCTGAGGTATGTCTCTGTCCTGCTGGGTTGCAGAACCAAACCAAACAGTTACAGAGGTGCCGATGACAGTTAATTTAGTCATTTTTGCTAACTCTGTTATTACACCTGCAATAATAAAATAGATTTCCAGCAATACTTGTGGAATCTTTTTTGTGACTTGGGCCAACACCTTTAGAAATTTTGAGGTAATTTTCCAGAATTCCCTCACACAAGGGACAAACATAGCATCCTTTCTGATAGAACAAGAAAAAGAAGAACAATTAAAGATGATAAGGGAACCTCAGGCTAAAACATAGGAAGGACGGTTACCGGAATTGGGCATGTTGTAGCTTAACGAAAAGAAGGATTATGTGACATGGTAGCAGTCTTTCAATATCTAAGGGGCTGACATAAAAAAGAGGGGGGCGACCTATTCTCCAAAGCCCCTAAAGGCAGGACAAGAAGTAATAAATGGAAACTTATCAAGGAGGGATCCATCCTGGAACCAAGGAGAAATTTCCACACAGGGAGAACAATTAATCAGTGGAACTGATGGCCTTCAGAAGTTGTGAGCGCTCCATCCCCGGAGGTTTTTAAGAAAAGATTTGGTGGCCATTTGCTGAAATCATCTAGACTCTCCTCCTTGAGCAGGGGGTTGGACTAGAAGACCTCTAAGGTCCCTTCCAACTCAGTTATTCTGCTTCCAGAAGCAGCATAGAAAATTTTTTGCTTTTTGCTCAAGGCATCTTCTGATGAAATTCCTGAAAAAGGGATTAGGTTAATCGAAAGGGTACAGATGAAATTACAGTGGTCACTTTGGACAGGAATCTAAAGGGGGCACCAATACCAACGGCTGAAATGCAGCAAACAGACCTTTGGGGGGGGGGGTATGTCCCCCGCCCCTCACCCCTCTCATTTGCTTCTTGCTCGGGGTTCATCTAGCCATCGAAAAGACTCTCTCTCCATGGTACTTGTGCAAATTTTTAACAGATGGCCTGTAATAAGTAAATTGAAAAGTGCAAATAAGGTTAAAACAATTTTTCGTTATTGAATATCATTACCTTCAAGGCTGCCCACTTTAAAATGCTAATTAAGTTTTCCTTCTCCTTTCGTGGGGTGCTGGAGAAGACAAATGGCAGGAGAGTACATTAATCTTATTTGCAAAAGGACCGACCCAGGAGAGGGGGGAAAAAAAATCTGATGAATAGATCTTCATTCCTTCAAGGTTATACACTGCGTTTTTGATTCCCCCACCCCCCCCCCACCCTCCCCACACAGCTCGCACCTTCCCGGCCTAATTAATTTCTTCTCTAAAATTAAAGAAGTGGCGGTCAAGCTTCACAGATTAAGGTGCATGGATTAAATAGGAAAAACCACCTGTATTTGCCCATGAGCCTTGAATTTTATTCATAATTAATCAGACCTAAGGCCAGATTCTCCCTTAGCAAGCTGTCATGCATGTGTTCATCCAGCAGTGTGTGTGTGTGTGTGTGTGTGTGTGTGTCTGCATGTAAGGTTGAAAGAGTCAAAATGGCAGCAATGCTCATAGAAAGTGGGCGGAGATTCGATCAAACCACCATGTTTGATCTTTTAGGATGCTGGCCTAGAAACCAGGAGACGGTAAGTTCTAGTCCTGCCTTAGACATGAAAGTCGGCTGGGTGACTTTGGGTCAATCATCAGGAGACTGTGAATTCTAGTCCCTCCTTAGGGATGAAAACCAGTTGGGTAATATTGGGCCAATCACCAGGAGACAGTAAGTTATAGTCCTGCCTTACATCCGAAAACCAGCTGGACGACCTTTTATTTGTTTTGTTTGTTTGTCAAACATGTACAAGATAGAAGGTATAAACATAAACATAAACCTTGGGCCAGTTCCTCTCAGTCCAACTTACCTCACATGGGTTGTTGTTGTTGGGAAACTAGGAGGAGGAAGGAGAATCTGTGCTCCTTGCTAGCAAACCTACTCCTTACTACCACTGATGCTATTACCTTGCATGGGTAATGAAACATCTGCAAGAAAACAACCCAGCTCAGAGGGCACCAAGGACCCCTCGTGTCAACCCTGAGCTACAAATATTCTTCTTTGTAAGAATAAAAAAAAATGTGCAACCTTCCTGAGGCTGGAGCTGTCCATCTGTACTTGGGGTAAACATTAGGAATGTGTAAATTCACGCACAAATTCAGCCTGTTTTATTGCTTGCTTTACCTCCTTGGGCCTAACCTTTGAATGAAGTAGCTGCATAAACATGTCCCCGGTCCAGTGAAAAGCCAGAGATGTTTGTTTCCACTTATTTTTGAAATTTTCTGAGGGGTTTTCACTTTTTCTTCCATTCCAAAAATGTCCAACTTTTCACATTAATGGGTGGACTTCTACGAGACAAATCTGGACATGTACAATAGACACGAGTGTATTAGTACTATTAAATTAGTACTACCCATTTATTTCTTTCCTTACATAGTTGCCCAATAGAGATAATGTGATTCTGGGTGGTGTACAAAAAAGGGAAGAAAAATCAAACCAACAAATTTTAATAAACCATATCATAACTACCACCACCACCACCACTATCTTCTTCTTCTTCATCATCATCATCATCACCAGACAACAAGACAGACACAGATTTCAGAGGGTAATTAGGACTGCAGAAAAAGCAATTACTACCCACTTGCCTTCCATGGAGGACCCGTATATTGCAGGAGCCAAAAAGAGGGCTAGAAAAATATTTACAGACCCCTCACATCCTGGACATGAACTGTTTCAACTCCTACCCTCAAAATGATGCTATAGAGCACTGCAAACCAGAACAACTAGACACAGACAGTTTTTTCCCAAACTCCATCACTCTGCTAAACAAATAATCCGCTCAACACTGTCCAACTATTTACAAAGTCTGCACTACTATTAATCTTCTCATCCTTCCTATTACCTATCTCCTCCCACTTATAACTATAATTGTGTTGCTTGTTCCCAAGTATGATTTGATTGCTTATTAGTAACCTAGGACTATTGTTAGTGTTTGGGGATAAACCCCCAAGCAGAGTATGCAGCAGCAGTCAAGCCAGGCTGGCAAATGAGAGAGAGAGTGGGCCCAAGAGTATACACACACTGGAGACAAAAACACTGTTTGTAGTTATAAAATAGTTATTTATTGCACACAGAGATTAAGAAGTGTCATTCAGTCCATTATATCATTATCCAGTATATCCATCCAGTTATCAAGTCCATTAACAGTAAATACAATGTTCTTATCTGCTTGTAATCTTCTCCTCCTGATACCTTCCTCTCAAGGACAACGCTGAATCCTCAGCTCACCAAGCAAACAGTCCTTGTGTTCAGTTGAAATGGTATCTGGCACAGTAGCCTCCAAGAGTAAGCAGATAGACGTTCCAGCAGGCAGCAGACCAGGAACAGAACCAGGTGCATCCAGAAGCCCGGGGTCTATTACGTTTCCCTTCCTAGCTTTATTACTGCCTGCAACCGCACCCACAATGACATTGCAGTTTCTAGCTTTAAAGCTACATAGACACTTAATCCTAGGTTTACATATTTATTCAACCCAAACCTGGTTGGTGTATCCATATACCCAACATTCTCCCCTTTTGGGTGATATAAATATGTAATGCCTTTACATTCTAAACCCATATTTTTCACAACTCTCTAGATGCTTAATAGCACCTTGGGCTTTAGTAAAATGATCAGCTACATTGTCCTCCGACATGCAATACTCCAGCTGTATCAATTTACTCTGTACAGATTGTCTTACATTAAGATACCTCAAATCTGTATGTTTACTTCTCGTTTTAACTGCAATATTAGTGGCCATTTGAATTGCTGCTTGATTATCTTCATGTACAACTATAGGGTAAGTTACAGTTATACCCATATCCTTCAACATTTGTTTGTACATAATCAACTCAGTACACAATAAAGATAAACAGGAGAATTCTGCCTCCATAGTAGACAAACTTATATGCTGTTGCCTTATTGACTTCCAGCCTATTAATGTCTTACCCAGCATTATGGCTGTTCCTGAAGTCGACTTTCTAGTATCTCTTTCTGCTGCAAAACTAGCATCTGCATAAGCACTCAATATGAGATCACCTTCTGGTTCTAAATACAGTGCATGGTGTAATGTTCCTTTAAGATATCTTAAGATTCTTTTCAATGCTATCCAGTGACATTGAAGCGGATCGTTATTGTGTCTTGCCAGCTGATTAATACTAAAAGCAATATCTGGCCTTGACCAATTGCTAATATATGATAAGCTACCAATCAAAGATTGATACAGTTCCTTATCACATTTGGGACTTTGTGTATCCATTTTGCAAATATCCTGACTCATTGGAGTCTTTGCAGGCTTCAAAGTTCCATCTTATAATCTATTAGCAATTTATATATCTTATCTTCCTGAGATATCTTAAAACCTTTCTGTGTTCTCAGTATATTTAATCCTAGATATCTCTTTATCTCCCCTAATTGCTTGATTTTTATTTTCTTGGCTAATGATGTGATTATATCATTTGCTTCATCATTAGTCTTAGTTATCAGAGCAATATCATCAGTAAACAACAATAATAATGATATTTTCCCATTCTTTTCTCTCTTAAATAGACATGGGTCGGCTAAACCAGCTTTAAACCCTATATTGTTCAGTTCCTTCACAATATACTGGTTCCATTCATAGCCCAATTGTTTAAGACCATATAGGCTCTTCTTTAATAACCAACAATCATCATTATTATCACCTTTCAATCCACTAGGCTTTCTCATATATACAGTATGTCTTAGTGGAGCATGCAAGTAAGCAGTTTCCACATCTAAATGGTTAACTATATACTTCTTGCTTGCTGCCCACACTAAGGCTGCCCTTAACGTTGCTGCTTTAAGACTAGGTGCAAATACTTCATCATAGTCATTTGTACTTTGTCTAAAACCTTGGGCTACTAATCTTGCCTTATGGATTATATTTCCATCCTTATCTGTTTTTATCTTAAAAATCCATTTGCAGCCAATGGGTTTTATACCAACAGGTAATCTCATATTTTCATACACTTGCATATCCTTCAAGGATTTCAATTCTTTATTAATTGCTGCATACCAACTTTCCTTCTCTTTAGAAGGATATCTTTTAATCTCATCCACAGTATTTGGGATTCTATTTACCTGGCACACTGTGTTAGCCTGGTATCTATCAGGCGGTCTAGATATACGTGTAGTTCTTCTGGGAATTACAGGGCTTGTATGAGGACTTTCGTGAGTTACTACCTGGTCATTTTCCTCATCTTGCTGAGCTATTTCTTCCTTTTCTTCTTCTATGGGCACTATCTCTTCCTGTACTTCACTCTTTACTTTATTTTTGAAGTTACAGGGATATTTGATGGGATTTCTGTAGGATTCAATAACCACCTCTTTATTGGTATCCTGCTCTAACTTATCCCATCCTACGTGCTCTAGAAATTGGGCATTGGCACTACATAACACTCTAGATGTGCCTTTCTCCCAAAATCTATATGCCCTATGGTTAGCTTGGTAACCAACAAAGAAAAATTGTTTAGCTCTGTGTTGCCCTTTACGCCTGAGTTGTGTAGGGATATGCACCCATGCTGGTGCACCAAATGTGTGCAGGTAACTCAAATCAGGCTTCCTGCCATGCCACATGGTGAATGGTATTTCACCAGTAGTTGAGTTAACCACGTTGTTCAATAAATTATTAGCACACATTGCAGCCTCCCCCCACAAAGAATCAGGTAATCCAGAATCAGTTAACATTGTTCTAAACATTGCCTGTAGTGTTTGGCCTCTTCTCTCAATATATGCATTGTGCTGTGGTCTGTATGGTGCAGATTTCTTATGCTCTATACCAGCTGCTTTTAATCTATTCTGGAATTTGCTGTTAACAAATTCTGTACCATTATCTGTCACCAAGGTTAACAGTTGCCGTTTAGCCTTCCTTTCTGCAAACTTTAACCAGTTGAAGAAATGTTGATATGTTTCAGTTTTGCTTTTCATTAAGTAGCAAAACCCATATCTAGAGTAATGGTCCATAATGCTCAGTATATATCGAGTACCCCCCATGCTGGGTTTCTTTGGACCTATAATGTCTGCAAATACTACTTCTAAAGGTTCTTTAGTTTTAAAACCATTTAGCCTATTTGCAGGCAATATTTTACTCTTATCTTCACAACAGACATTACAACGCAAATACTTATCACAGGGTTTTAACCTTATTCCTTCAGATAACTCTACTGTACGTTTTAGCATTTTAAAATTTACATGCCCCAAACGCCTATGCAATAAATGGATACATTCATCATGAGGCTTGGTATTATTAAATACAGTCTGTGCCTCCCCTTTCTTACTATCATGTAAGAGATACAATGCTCCATTTAAAGCTGCAGTTACCTTTTTGTTATCTCTTTCCAGTATGCACTTATTATTCTTAAATGTAACCACATATCCTAGTTTATCTAATTCTCTCACAGAAAGTAAATTCATCTTTAACTGTGGTACATACAACATGTTTATATTTTGGTTTAAACATGGACAATATGCAATACCTTCACCCTTGGCCTTGAGGTGCCAACCGTTAGCGAGTGATATATGCTGAGAGCTTGTAGACATTTTTATAAACTTTGTCTTATCTCTCGTGATACAGTGGGATGCTCCACTGTCCACCACCCATATATCATTCTTCATATCACAGTTGCTAAACGTGGCCAGTTCAAAGGATTTCTTTGGCTTCTTTAAATTCTGGCATTTTCCTTTTCTGCAGAATCTTGCCAAATGTCCTCTGCCTCCACAATTAAAACACTTTTTAATTGTGTATGCCGTTGAAGATAACTTCTCTTCTTCCGGGTGCTTTGCTTTACACAGCTGGTTTCTTTCAGGCTTTGAAGATAATTTCTCTTCCTTATTAGGCTTATCTTCCCTCAGCTGGTCACGTTCACTCCTTCTCCTGGCTTCTTCTAATAGCCTGCCGGTTATCTCAGTTACTGATAAACTGTCTTTTGGCAATACCTCTAATGCAGTCACAAAATCATCATAGCTTCGATCCAATGAAGACAGTATTATGTATACTTGTTGCAACTCATTAAATATAAGCTCTTTTTCTTGCAGTTCTTGAAAAATGCTTTTCATACAGTTTAAATGAGTTAACATGTCTCCATTCCTCTCAAGATGTGTTCTAAACAGCTTCCGTGTAAGATTTATATGAGCTCCTACACTGTCTCGAACATAAATCTTCCTAAGATTCTCCCAGCAATCTGCAGCATTTTCCACTCCACGGATATGAATCAGTTGCTGGTCAGAGAGAGTCAGTCCTATGATGCACAAAGCCTGCTCATTCTTTTGCTTATAGTCCTGTATCTTTTTGGCATCATCATCAACAGTAGGATCCAAGTTGGATACATCTGGTGGGTTTGTTACTATGTCCCACAAACCTTCTCTTCGTAGCAGTAAACTACACTTCATTGACCATGAAACATAGTTTGTTCCATCTAGTCTGGATATCATGGACAGACTTGGCAAATTAACTTGTGCCATTGCTCTGCAGAAAAATAACTATTTAACAAACAGTTTGTCTTTACAGTAATGTGTAACTCTTGACCAAACTCTCACTGGTATATCCTGGTTAGCTAGACTGTGCACTCTGCTGGGCCCATAACCAATGTTAGTGTTTGGGGATAAACCCCCAAGCAGAGTATGCAGCAGCAGTCAAGCCAGGCTGGCAAATGAGAGAGAGAGTGGGCCCAAGAGTATACACACACTGGAGACAAAAACACTGTTTGTAGTTATAAAATAGTTATTTATTGCACACAGAGATTAAGAAGTGTCATTCAGTCCATTATATCATTATCCAGTATATCCATCCAGTTATCAAGTCCATTAACAGTAAATACAATGTTCTTATCTGCTTGTAATCTTCTCCTCCTGATACCTTCCTCTCAAGGACAACGCTGAATCCTCAGCTCACCAAGCAAACAGTCCTTGTGTTCAGTTGAAATGGTATCTGGCACAGTAGCCTCCAAGAGTAAGCAGATAGACGTTCCAGCAGGCAGCAGACCAGGAACAGAACCAGGTGCATCCAGAAGCCCGGGGTCTATTACGTTTCCCTTCCTAGCTTTATTACTGCCTGCAACCGCACCCACAATGACATTGCAGTTTCTAGCTTTAAAGCTACATAGACACTTAATCCTAGGTTTACATATTTATTCAACCCAAACCTGGTTGGTGTATCCATATACCCAACAACTATCACTAAGTGTTGTATATTATGATTCTTGATGAACGTATTTTATTTTTTCTTTATGTACACTGAGAGCTTATGCACCAAAGACAAATTCCTTGTATGTCAAATCACACTTGGCCAATAAAGAATTCTATTCTACTCTGCTCTGTTCTATTCTATCATCATCCTCATCCTCATTCTAGCCATCGTGTATCCACTGCAGGGTGAATGGCTCCTCCACGTTTCCAGCTTTTCTTTGCCAATTAGACCCGCAATACTTGCTGATGTCATCCATCTATCTTGATTTAGTTCTCTTTGGTGGAAGTTTTTTTATCAAGTGGGATCCATTCTATGACATTCTTGGTCCACCTGTCCTCAGTTCTTCTTGCTATGTTACCAGCCCATTTCCATTTCAATTCTTTTACTCTCTTGGTGATATTGTATATTTTTATTTGTTCTCTAATCCAGGGGTCCCCAACCACCGAGCTGCGGACCGGTACCGGTCCGTGGAACATTTCCTACTGGGCCACCAGTTTGCTGGGCGCCGCCATCTTGTTTGATGAGAAAGTGCTTCCAGGTGAGCTTTTCCGGTTGGAAAGCGGCGTTTGGGTCCTGAAGGAATCCTCGCACCTTAGTTTCGTCGGGGGGGGGGGTTCGAACAAAACTAAGGCGCGAGGATTCTTTCAGCACCCAAGGCAAGGCGAGCCGAGCGACCGTCCCGAAGTCGTCCCGAAGCGAAGCCCATCGACAAAGGTACAAAGGAGGAGTTGAAGGTGGCAGGGAGAAGCGGGGGACGGCTGGCTGGCCGGTCACTCGGTTCGCCTTGCCTTGTCATGCGTGCTGATGCCGGTACTGGGCCGCGGATCATTTTGTGATGCCGATACCGGGCCGTGGCACAAAAAAGGTTGGGGGCCACTGCTCTAATCCATGTGCGGGTACTTCTAACTTCTATTTAAACCATATATACATCATTAAAATCTGCTGGGATAATTCCATGATGTTCAGAATTAAAATATACCATGGATCTTTGATATTGGTCCTCTACTCATCATGACCTTTAAACATCTACAAAAATAAAAGGCCTGCAGAGTCAGGGTCAATTGTATTTCAGAGGGAGATATTTCTTTCTAAAGTGAAGCCACCACCAAGTCACCTTTTAGGTCCCATAAGTTAACTTTGCTTCAACAAGAAGATCTGGAATGCCCTCCCCATTGATGGGTTCATTGCAGAGGTGGGATTCAACAGGTTCTGATCAGTTTTGGAGAACCGGTAGCAGAAATTTTGAGTAATCCAGAGAACCGGCAAATCCCGCCTCTGACTGGCCCCATCCCATCTATTCTCTGCCTCCCATTGAGTCCCAGCTGATCAGCTGGGTCTTCTTTGGTTGCCCTGCACAGGAGAACAGAGCTGGAAAGCAGGCTAGTGGGGTGGGAAGGGATTTTGCAGTATCCTTCCCCTGCCATGCCCATCAAGCCACGCGCACCAATCCACGCCCACAGAACCGGTAATAAAAAAAACTTGAATCCCACCACCAGTTCATTGTCCTAGCTCTTTCTACTTTTGTTTTCTATACAAAGACACAAGGTATGTATTGCAATTATCATCTATCTAGATCTAGGGAACATAACTTCTCAGTCACAACACCTGCCCTCTGGACCAGTATCCCCCCCAGAGATCCTTATGGCCCCACCTTGATGATGTTCTGAAAGTCTCTGAAAATCAAACCTTTTGCTCAGGTTTTGAAGCTGGGTGGGGGGTTGTTGAGCCCCTTAATTGTTTTCTTTAGAATGCTGTTGATTATGACTGCATGTCATCAAGTTGCTGTTGATTCTTAGTAGTCACCAAGACAGATTTTTTTTCTCTCTTCATGTTTGTTTATCTGTAACCTTCAGGTCTTCTGTTATATCCATCACTACTGTAAACTAAGACCATTCATCTCGCTGTTGGTCATCTTCTCCTTCCTTCCACCTTTCCAAGCGTCAGCGGCTTTTCCAGCGAGCTGGGTTTTCCTGCAATGTGTCTGAGGTGGCAAAATTTGAGCCAGATCACTTGTGCCTCAAGTGAGAATTTGGGGTTGGAGCGGGAGATAGACAAACTTTTCATTTAACTATTCTGCGCTGTTTTAATGCATGGTCGTCCAGAGCAGTGGCCCCCAACCGTTTTTGTGCCACGGCCCGGTACCGGCATCACAAAATGATCCACGGCCTAGTACCGGCATCAGCACACATGACAAGGCAAGGCGAGCCAAGTGCCCGGCCAGCCAGCTGTCCCCCGCTTCTCCCCGCCTCCTTCAACTCCTCCTTTGTACCTTTGTCGATGGGCTTCGCTTCGGGACGGCTTCGGGACGGTCGCTTGGCTCGCCTTGCCTTGGGTGCTGAAAGAATCCTCGCGCCTTAGTTTTGTTCGAAGCTCCTCCCCTTCGATGAAACTAAGGCACGAGGATTCCTTCAGGACCCAAACGCCGCTTTCCAACCAGAAAAGCTCACCCGGAAGCACTTTCTCATCGAAACAAGATGGTGGCGCCCGTCAAACTGGCGGCCCGGTAGGAAATGTTCCACGGACCGGTACCAGTCCACGGCCCAGTGGTTGGGGACCCCTGGTCCAGAGTCACTCAGATAAAATAAATAAAAATAAGGGCATGCACATTTTAACCCGATCCACTCCCATGGGGCCTTCCTGACATGGGCCTCTGCAGTCAACAGAGGTCAGCTTTTGGCCTATCTCAGAAGACCATGCTTCAAAGCCTCCTGCATGGATCTCAGTCAAACCAAAGGCAGGGAGATTGTTGGCTGGATGAATACCAAAGGAGTCACTTTCTCCAAGAATGCTTTACTGATAGGTGTCACTCAATTAGGCTTCCTAAGGGAAGAGCAGTAAGCACAAGGCATGGAGCACCACATCTCTTGAGCCAAGAGTTGTTCTCCAGACCAAAATAGGACCAGAAGATGAGCTGGCCCATCAGGTTTTGTTTTCTAATCTAGATCATAACTTCTGGGGATAATTCATTTAGCATCATAGCCAGAATTGGAGAAATAATTCAATTCTTTCTCCTCAAATTTTCTTCCTTTATTCTTCTTAGTCCTGCAAGGGAGATTATGAACACCATACTTGCACCTTCACAGACACCCCTGCATTGACTGTAACAACTAGTCAATGCAGGAGTATATAAAATCCACTCTTCTGTATAACAAAATAACAGAGTTAGAAGGAACCTTAGAGGTCTTCCAGTCCAACCCGCTGCCTAGGCAGGAAACACTATACCATTTCAGACAAATGTTTGTCCAGTCTTTTCTTTAAAACTTCCAGTGTTGGAGCACCCAGAACTTCTGGAGACAAGTTGTCCCGCTGATTATTTGTTCTATGTGTCAGAAAATTTCTCCTTAGTTCTAAGTTGTTTTTCTCCTTGATTAGTTTTCATCCATTCATTTTGTCCTGCCTTCAGGTGCTTTGGAGAATAGATTGACTCCCGCTTCTTTGGGGCAGCCCCTCAATATTGGAACCCTGTTACCATGTCACTCCTAATCCTTCTTTCCATCAAGCTAGGCCTACCCAATTCCAGCAACCATTCTTTGTATGTTTTAGCCTCCAGCCCCCTAATCACCTTTGTTCTTCTTCTCTGCACTCTTTCTAGAGTGCAGGGTATACGCTTCAACGTAACGCTAGACATAAGATTACATTTGTGAGGGCATTTGTGAATCTAACAGCTAAATAGTGTTCAATCTGCATCCCAGACGAGCTTTCCTGAGAATAGTGTGTGCTGATTATTGCTCTATTTTGATTTCACCCAATGTATGCTCTAATTGCCACCTGCTTCAATCATGGAGAGCTCTCCACAATAAATAAATAGTACACCTTGTTTCAATAGACCAGTCAACAGGGCTGTGAGCATTTCCCATAAATAGCTTGGAAAGAGATTCTCTTTCACAGTTCTTGTTTGTGCCTTCAAGGTATTACTATTCTTCAGAATGTTTGCAACAATACAGAGATTGGACTGCACTGGAAGAGAGGGAAGGAGAGGGAAGGGATGAGAAGAGGAGAGGAGAGGAGAGGAGAGAAGAGAAGAGAAAGAGAAGAGAAGAGAGGAGAGGGAAGGGATGGGAAGGGATGAGAAGAGGAGAGAAGAGAAGAGAAGAGAAAAGAAAAGAAGAGAAGAGAAGAGGAGAGGAGAGGAGAGGAGAGGAGAGAAGAGAAGAGAAGAGAAGAGAAGAGAAGAGAAGAGAAGAGAGGGAAGGGATGGGAAGGGATGAGAAGAGAAGAGAAGAGAAGAGAGGAGAAGGAAGGGATGGGAAGGGATGAGAAGAGGAGAGAAGAGAAGAGAAGAGAAAAGAAGAGAAGAGAAGAGGAGAGGAGAGGAGAGAAGAGAAGAGAAGAGAAGAGAAGAGAGGGAAGGGATGGGAAGGGATGAGAAGAGAAGAGAAGAGAAGAGAAGAGAAGAGAAGAGAAAAGAAAAGGAGAGGAGAGGAGAGGAGAGGAGAGAAAGAGAAGAGAAGAGAAGAGAAGAGAAGAGAAGAGAAGAGAAGAGAAGAGAAGAGAGGGAAGGGATGGGAAGGGATGAGAAGAGGAGAGAAGAGAAGAGAAAGAAAAGAAGAGGAGAGGAGAGGAGAGGAGATGAGAGGAGAGGAGAGAAGAGAAGAGAAGAGAAGAGAAGGAAGAGGAGAGGAGAGGAGAGAAGAGAAGAGAAAAGAAGAGAAGAGAAGAGAGGGAAGGGATGGGAAGGGATGAGAAGAGGAGAGGAGAGAAGAGAAGAGAAGAGAAAAGAAAAGAAGAGAAGAGGAGAGGAGAGGAGAGGAGAGGAGAGGAGCGAAGAGAAGAGAAAGAGAAGAGGAGAGGAGAGAGGAGAGGGAAGGGATGGGAAGGCATGAGAAGAGGAGAGAAGAGAAGAGAAAAGAAGAGAAGAGAGAAGAGAAGAGAAGAGAAGAGAAGAGAAGAGAAGAGAAGAGAAGAGAAGAGAAGAGAAGAGAGGGAAGGGATGGGAAGGGATGAGAAGAGAAGAGGAGAGGAGAGGAGAGGAGAGAAGAGAGAAGAGAAGAGAAGAGAAGAGAAGAGAAGAGAAGAGAAGAGAAGAGAAGAGAAGAGAAGAGAAGAGAAAGGAGGGAGAGAAGAGGAGGGGAGAGCAGGGGAGGGGAGAAAAGAGGGGGAGGGGAAGAAAGAGGAGAGGAGAAAAGCAAAGAGGACAGGAGGAGGGGAGGGGAGGAAAGAGAAGAAGGGAGGGGAGGGAAGAGGAGGGAAAAAAGAGGAGAGGTGAATAGAGTAGAAGAGAAGAGGTTTTACTTGGCCAAGTGTGGTTAGACACACAAGGAATTTGTCTCTGGTGCAGAAGTCCTCAACTTACAACCATTCGTTTAGCGATTGAAGTTACAATAGTAATGAAAAGGTGATTTATAAACAGTCTTCCCACTTATGATCTACTGTCACGTGATCAACATTTGGGCACATGAGAACCAGCATGTATTTTACAATGGTTGCATCTTGGGGTTATGTGATCACCATTTATGACCTTCCCAGCTGGCTTCTGACAAGCCAAGTCAATGGGGGTGGAGCCAGATTCACTTAATGACTGCATGTTTCACTTAACATCTTCAGTGTTTTCTCAACAACCACAGCAATAAAAGTTGTAAAATCAGCACGACTCACTTAACAACCGGCACAATTAGCAACAGAAGGTCTGGTCTCGACTGTGTATTTAAGCCAGGGATTACCTGTATTGTGTTATACAAGGAAAACATATCTTGTGTCTATCCATCCCAGGCTGTTCAGGCACACTGCCCCACCTCATCCCCCAAAATAGTAAAATCAAAAGAGGAATCGGCAGAGGTCAAATTAGGGGGCCCCCTGAATTGTGTGTTCTCAAACTTGAACTCGCCTCCCACCCACCCCCAGCTCCGATGCTTCAGTTTGTCAACGCTTTGAAAGCAAAGTGTCTCCAGGAAGCCCTCATGGTTTCTTTCCATTTCCATGATCAAGGGCTTTCGGCACCGAAGAAAATAATTTTTCATTGTGTCAAGCTTATAGGAGAATCAATAAGCGTTTCGCAGATGGATTAGCGGTGGGTCTCAGGGATCGCGGTGTTAAAAGAGAACAGCTGCAGTTTGGTGTTCAAGATCCAAAGAACTGGAACTTAGCAAAAGAAGCGTGCAAGTATTAAACAGAGGGAACAAAGGTAATTCTGCTGTGATCCTAGCCTTCTTCTTGGAGCAACGTCCTTTCTTAAATACCACTCCATCGTGTTCCAAAAGACCTTTATTTTATTTTACTTTACTATTTTATTTTATCATTTTATTTTTTAACCCTTGCAGTGTCGTCTGTCTTGCTCAAGGAGGGAAACAACCTGGAACGAAGGAGAAACTTCCTAACAGTGAGGACAATTAACCAGTGGAATAACCTGCCTTCGGATGCTGTGGGTGCTAAATCACTGGAGGCTTTTAAGAAGAGACTGGACAGTTACTTGTTTGAAGTGGGACAGGGGACAGGTGTCAAACTCCAACTTTGCGGAGCCGGGATGAGCATGGCCTGCACATGACGCATCTGGCCCATGGGTTGCCATTTTGACACCTCCGGTATAGGGTCTCCTGTTTGAGCAGGGGGTTGGTCTAGAAGCCCTCTAAGGTCCCTTCGAGGTCTATTCTAGTCTGATTAACAGGTCCTCTACCAGAGGCCTGGGCATTTGATGATTCAGGACAGGATATCAGCTGTTCCTAGCCCTGCCTTCCTCTGGACAGAAAGCTTTGACACCACTCCTGGGATCATTGGGTGCCTCCCCCCCCCCACTTAGGTGTTATAGACTTGAGTCCTCCTACCATCACTGGTACCACTTTGGCCTTGACTTGCCACATCCTCCCTAGTTCCTCCCTTAGGCCCTGCTATTTTTCCAACTTCCAACTCTCCTTCTTCCTGACGTTGCTATCACTTGGCACCCCCGCTCTATCTATCAGCACCACAGTCCTCTAGTCCTTGTTGGCTACTCTGATGTGGGGTTGATCGGCCAGGACTTGCCTGTCCACCTGGATCTGGAAATCCCACACGATCTTATTCTTCTTATTCTCTATGACCAGTGGTGGTATGCTACCGGTTCAGGCTGGTTTGGCTGAACTGGTAGTTAAAAAAAAAAAAAAAGCCGACGATCAGCTGGGGATCCTGGTGCTGCAGGTCTCAGCTGATATGGGGAAAGCTGTTAGGCAAAGCATGCCCACCAAGCCATGCTCACCGAACCGGTGATAAAACAATTTGAATCCCACCAATCTCTGCGCCCTTCTGTGGGATCTCCCTTCTGAACTTTGGAGGGTCTGGCCATACACTGCACAGACACCACCGTCTACTTGGTGGTGTCATTCAGGGTACGCTGTTCCTGCCTGCATCTTACTCTCTCAATAACTATGTTATTGGACTGCCTCTGAGGACTCTCTTTATAGTCTGCATCTTGGATCCTGTCCAGTGTGGTAGATCCCTGGTTTTATGGATCTGAAGCATAAGCCTCTAAGCCAGTAGTGGGATTCAACTTTTTTTTACCACTGGTTCTGTGGGCATGAAGCACCAAAAACACGCTTCACATGTGCGCAGAAAGTTTGCTATTGGCCTTCTCCTGCAATCCCACACTCTCCCTGTGTCTTCAAACAGCTTACGCGTGGCAATCAGCTGTGCCGCGTGAAGCAGCTGAGCTTCAAAACCAGGAAACAAAGGTCAGAATAGAGCCGGGGCAGGTGGGAAGGCCCAGCAGCTGATCGTCGGAGCAAACCGGTTCACACATAGATTATCCTCGGAGTTACTGATTCAGCCGAATTGGGCCGAACTGGTAGAATACCACCACTGCTCTAAGCCTTTCTGACAGGGTTTCTGCTGACTGGGGAATTCTGGGAGCTGAAGTCCACCTATCTTAAAGCTGCCAAGATTGACAAACACTGCTGTATGAGGGTCAAGGCTGAGAGAGAGAGAGAGAGAAAGAGATGAAGTGGGGAGTGGGAGGCATCTTGCCACTTCATTTTGAGGTTCACATAACTTTTTAAATTACAGGATATCTTTTGAGTTCTCTGTACCACCATCACTTTGCAAATATTTGTCTAAAAATAGAAAAAGCACAGACAAGAAGAAAATTTTCTAGCCCTTTAGAAATTGAAATTGGTAAAACTGATGAATCATAGAAGCTTAGGGCTGGAAGGGACCTTGGAGGTCTTCTAGTCCAACCCACTGCCCATGTGCAGGAGATGAGATGCTAGATAGTAGTTTGCTGACTCATGCGCTGCACTGAGTAATATAATGCTAGCTGGATTTGTCCCTTATTTGCACTCAGCAGCGAGAATCAAGACACTGAGCAACCCATACTAGAACTAACTATGGTTAATAAGGCATCTCACAATTCCAATCTTCTTTCCAACTCATAAGAAACTTTGCAGCTAGTTAAATGGGAGCCACAGGTCCATTTCAGCCCATTTCCAAAAAGCTACATATGGTTGGGTTTGATTAGAACAGAACAGAATAGAATAGAATTCTTTATTGGCCAAGTGTGATTGGGCACACAAGGAATTTATCTTGGTGCAAATGCTCTCAGTGTACATAAAAGATACCTTCATCAAGAGTCAAGAATCATCAGGTACAACACTTAATAACAGTCATAGGGTACATTAACCAATCAAATCATTCTAGGAAACTGTCAATATAAATTGTAAGGATACAAGCGACAAAGTCACAGTCATTACAGTCATATGTCACAAGTGGAAGGGCATGGGTGATAAGGAGTGATGAGAAGATTAACAGTAATAATAGTGCAGACTTTGTAAATAGTTGAACAGTGTTGAGGGAATTATTTGTTTAGCAGAATGATGGCTTTCGGGGGAAAACTGACCTTGTGTCTAGTTGTTCTGGTATGCAGTGCTCTATAGTGTCGTTTTGAGGGAAGGAATTGAAACAGTTGATGTCCAGGATATGGGGAGTCTATAAATATTTTCACAGCCCTCTTTTTGACTCGTGCAGTATACAGGTCCTCCATGGAAGGCAGGTTGGTAGCAATTTTTTTTTCTGCAGTCCTAATTATCCTCTGAAGTCTGTGCCTGTCCTGTTGGGTTGCAGAACCAAACCAGACAGTTAGAGGTGCAGATGACAGACTCAAGGATTCCTCTGTAGAACTGAATCAGCACCTCTTTGGGCAGGATTAGTATTACGATGGGAGACCACTAGGAGATACCAGAATTGTAGGCTAGACTGTGTAGTTTTTTTTAATTCCAAAAAAAAATTCCTGGAATATTTTTCTACATTGTTGCTATAAAAAAGAAAAAAGAAACTACTTAGGTGTGTTCATGAAGTCACCAGGAGATGTATATGATAGGAAGAGTCTTTACCATTTTTACCATTATAGAAAGTTGGTGCTTAATATTGAGTTGCTTAGCAACTGTTCAAAGTTACAATGGATCTCCTCCTCAGAATTATACCAGATCTCCTTGGAGCCACAGATATCATCCTATTTTGGGCACTTGGCAACCTGCTCACGCTTAAGGCAGTTTGCAGCATCCCACAGTCAAGTGACCACAGTTTTTGGCACTTTCTTTTGCCAGATTTCTGCATTTGCGCCCAATTTTAGGCAAAAATGCCCATTGAGGAAAATGGGTTGCCTTAAGGATTGCAGAATTCACGTAACAATTGCTACAAAAGAAGGCCATACAATCAGAGACAGTCATGCAGTGACCTGCAACGATCATTCACGTCTTAACAACTGTAATTTCTGGCTCCTTTATGATCGTAAATCAAGGATTACCTGTATATGTTTGCAAAGCAGTCAGCAATTCTTGTTTGATCGATAAATTTCAATCCTCAAATTTCATCTAAATTTTGTTAGGGCTGGCTTAGGACCAAACAGATTCTAAGAGATAAGCTGATAATTTGAAGTTGACCTTGTTTCTGTTCTCACCTGGAGAACTGACTTCCTACAGTTCCAGCTCTGATGATATTATCCATTGTCGTGTCTAACTCTTGACAACTCTATGGACCAAGTCTCTCCACATCTTCTGATCTTGCGTTACTTCCTTGAGTTTTTCTATGCTCTGGCTGGCGTCCAGCCACAATGTTCTCAGGAGGCCTGGTTACTTTTTACCACTAGCTTTTCCAAACATAATTGCTTTGTCCAGTGAATTCCACAGCATGACACGGCCAAAGAGATCGATCAGTTTTGTGATTTTTGCTTTCCACGTTTGGTGTTATGCGCTCCAGTACTTGCTTATGGTCACATTGGCTGTCTGTTGAGGTAATTCCCCGTTAGGAGAATGAGCGCATACAGGGAGACGTATTTGAGAGGAGTGTTTGAATAATACACACAGAGCACACAGATACACTGTACAGTAAAGGTAGGTTTTTACTTCCAGAAAGGTTTAAGCAAAGTCCAAAATAAGCAATCCAAAAGTCATTCACAGGTAAAATCAGTCAGTTTTCATCCAGGGATAATCCAAATATCAAATTCCAGTGTCAAAAACAGTTCAGTATCAGACTTACATTAAATCTAGTAATATCAGTCAATTAGAAGAAATGGAGCAACGGCAATACTTTCCAACAGAAGGAAACAGAGATACTCACTCAGACACACTCTCTTCTGAGACTAAGACTAAGACAAACCAGGTTTCTGGCTCCATCTTATGACCGTTTGAGAAACCACACCCAATTGCTGTTTTTAGCATGCTCTTAAAGAGACAGTATTAAAATGTATATCCTGGTTTATATATTTCTAACCCAAATACCTGTTAGGTGACTTATATTCCTAATACTGTCCAAGGAATATACAAGAGCTTTCTCCAGCTGAAGCAAATATATTTTCTTCCTGTCTTGCTTTCTTAAGGTCCAACTTTCACAACCATAGGTAGTTCTAGCAGACATAATTAGCTGGGCCCCAAAGAATGTCTAGTATCTAGTTTAATGAAAAGAAGGACTAGGGGGTGACCTGATAGCAGTGCTCCAGTATTTGAGGGGCTGCCACAAAGAAGAGGGAGACAAGCTATTCTCAAAAGCATCTGAAGGCAGGACAAGAAACAATGGATGAAAATTCATCAAGTAGAAAAGCAACCTAGAACTAAGGAAGAATGTCCTGACAGTTGGAACAATTAATCAGTGGAACATCTTGCCTTCAGAAGTTGTGGGTGCTCCAATGTTTGAGGTTTTTGAGAAGAGATAGGAGAAGCATTTGTCTGAAATGGTATAAGGTCCCCTGCCTGAGCAGGGGGTTGGACTAGAGGACCTCCAAGGTCCCTTCCAACTTTGTCATTCTGACTGAACAATGGAATTTAAGTTTATGCTTATTCTGTATTGGCAGTATGAAGGTTCTTGAACTGTGACTCATTTAAAAGTGGGTCACAGAACAAAATACAGACAGGAAATCACATTGTTCTGCAATGTATTTTTAGTCCATCACTGTAATAATCCCTGAAAGATCTGCTAAATTCCCACGTGGTGGTGCATTTTCAATCCAAATTTACATTAGCTGAACAGACGTTCCTTTTCTCCTGCGCTTCTAAGATGGAAGGATGTGTGTCTGAATTTCAAAAATCTTAAATTTACAGAAATGGGATCAAATAAACAATTCCCATAATAAGGCGAATGCATTTCAGCAGTGCATTTGGCACAGGTCTTTTTTTTTTTTTTTTAAACTAAACCTTGACAAGCACATCGAGATGATCAACATGAAGGGTTTTCAATGTGGGTGAAAAAGGAGATAAACTGCAGGAAGTAGAAATCGTGAGTTATCAGGAGAGATCTCAATGAACTTTTTTGCCAACAAGGACTATAAAAGAAAATCACCAAGCCTCTAACAGATCGAACAAGATCCATGGGTTATTTTGCTTTTCTCAATATGTTAATCTCTAGTTGTTTTAAGACTTCAACTCCAAACTTCCTAACTAATTTTTTTTTTTAGCGTTCCATTTCCCGAGTCTGTGGAAATTGCCAAGATGGATAAATCTTGAGTTATTTTCAACTACTCAATGGTCAAAAGAAGCTTATTATTTCCATACCACTTGTACAGCTCTTCAAAACTCTTGAAACTAAGTGAGGTGAAGTTCACTGGCCTTGAAACACAAAGCACATTCTCAGACAATCAAAACACATTCTGGTTGGCCAGTAGTTCGATTATGTGGCATCAGGATGGTGTCAACTTTTTATGACCACACAAATAGATTTTCTCCACGATTATCTGTTCCTATTCTGATCCTTCAGATTTTCAAACAAGTGTGTCCATTATCACTTTTACTGAATCCATCCCTCTTGCTGCCAGTCCTTCTCTTCCTTTCTCCCATCATTCTCAGCATTATGGACATCTCAAGGAGTCAAGTGTTTACAAGAATTGATTTGTGCCATCTAGTCACTGTCAACTCTTATAACCACATAGATTTTGTTTGTTTGTTTATTAAACTTTTATGTCATCCATCTCCCCACAAGGTGAGTCTAGATAGGTCTTCTCCAAGAGAATCTGTCTCCGGCCTGGTTGGTCTATAAAATTAGGTCTTGGCATAATGTGTCCAAAATTGATAATTCATACTTCATTTCTAGAGGAAGCATGATGAACTAAGAACATCTGCATGGGAATGGAGATGACAACCATGGTAGACAAACGAACCTGCAAGCAGGCCGATATACGCCCCAGATGGTTGTTCCTTGTGAAGAGACTTTAGGACAGCAGGACACTGGGAGGCAAAGGGGTCAGCTACCTTGCTCACAAATGTAGCAGAGCCACTTAAAGAACATTGGGTTTGCTAAGCTCACTTTGTAATCACTTTTGGAAATTACATGTTTAATCATATTAAAGATCTTCATAAAACTAGTTTGAAAAGCCATGTGGTGAGTTTAATTTCATTCTTGAACAAAAAAAAATTAACTATAAATTTAAGAATCTAAAGAATGGAAATAATCATAATAAAATTAAATAGGACTTTGATCCCTGGAAGTTATAAACAAATTAAGAGTCCAGACAAATTTACTAAGATTTTTTACTGTATGTTTTGAAAATAATTATGTGAAATAAACAGTTTTTTTGGAAGAACCAAATTGATTATTGATCTTAAGCTTAATAGAGATTAGAGGCTTTATGATTTCAGAAATTCAACACCAGAGGGGAACTAAAGAATCCAGGCAGAAAAAATTGGAAAATATTTTTAAAAAGTGTAACTTGTAAAAGTGAAGATTTATAAAATAACATAAAATGTTATAATATTGGAAATATTCCAGGAGATTTTCAAAAAATAGGGACAGAAATTAGTAGGCACAATGTCAAAAATGGAGTCTGCTTCTCTGGATAGATTATACCCCAAAAATGGCTTTCAATATTCTTCTGCTCCTTACCGTTGTTTTTTTTCATTTCTACACAAAAAGTAGGCTTCCAATCACCAATAAACATAGCTAGATTTCTCTAATCAAAAGAGGTTGATTTGTCCATTTCAGCAAAATTTGACAACTTCACCAACCATAGTGGCTAATGTTGAACCTTTCCATATCTGTGCATATAATCATCTCACTGAAAGAAGCTAAATCAGCTCTTTAAAAAAGCAAACATTATTTGATCAGGTAAATCCAAAGCTAATTTGAAATGGCAAAATCCTTGTTTGGAAGTGCTACTAGAGGTATTCCTGGATGTTGAAGAACCACTTGTGTAGACAGCGATGAACAGAACAAGGGTAGCATTTATTCCACCGTAGTTTCAATTACAAAACCAAGGAATGTTCCACACAACTATGGGCCCAGTTTCTTTCACTCTCCAATATGCTCTTCATTTAAATCATTACTGATAGATTCTCTTCGAAGATACTATTTTGATTTATTCAGCACCTTCTGTTCAAGTTCCAGGTATCTTTTAAGCAAAGGTTGGTAGATCTAAAAGAGAAAGAAAATACTATGAGCTAACAATAGCTATTAATATTTTGTCGGATTCCATTCTCATAACCGGATACATATTGTTGGGGCCAATAGGCTGACTCTGTAAACCACTTAGAGGGGGCTGTAAAAGGACTATGAAGCGGTATATAAATCTAAGTGCTGTTGCTATTGCTATTGCTATTACTGATACTGTTTATAAAATTTTGAAATATTGTTTGACCTTTTCAACAAGAAGCTGTAGTAATGTCCTGGATACACACAACAGGAATTGTCCTACCAACTCATCCTTTCTTGTGATAATATAAAGTCCAAAGAAGAAATCATAAAGAGCACAACAGCTCAGAATTTATTCCCTCTGCAATATTTATCCTAAATTTCACAGATGGAACTACTTAAAACAAAAGTATTTCATTTGTCAAACAAAAAAGCTAGTGTCAGACCTATGAAGATAGTGCAAAAAAGGTTCTGTAGTGCAAAAAAGTTCAACCTGCGATGCAGTACAGGTACAGAGGCTGACATATAAAATGATCTACTAAACCAAAGTTTCAGTTTCGGAAAAGAGAGGAAGATGCATTTTTGTTCATAAACAGTTGGCCGTTTGGGAATACAAGTTCTCTCCGCAATCCATCCATCATAACTGAAGATACAGCTTGAATTCTGGCCTGAGAAAACTATTAAAGAGCCAGAATGTATTCCCATTTTCAGCCATCCGTACAGGATAAAGGAAAAATTAGATTCTTTTCCCCCTTGTAAAAAATTTAACATTTGGGAGAAAATGATATTATGCAGTTTGATGTACATTATATGTTAGATTGCCACAATTTAGAAGTGGGACCTCCAAACTGGTGGACTTCAGGTCCCAGAATTCCTCAACCAGCATGGCTGGCTGAGGTATTCTGGGAGTTGAAGTCCAGTCTTACAATTGCCAAGTTTGGAAATCTCTGATTTAAAACCATGGGATCATTATGTTAGAAGGAGGTCTTTTGGTCCAGGCCTCTGCAGAGGGATTTTCACATCATCTTGGACAAATGATTCTTCAATTATTATTTTTCTTGAAAAGTTCCAAAAATAAAATGCCCACAAGTTAAGGAAGTAGGCTATTCAATGCTTAGTAACCACTCACAGTTAAGATGTTTGCCCTTATTTCAAGTCTGAATCTCCCACAAAAAAGCTTCTACCCTCTGATCTTGTCTTCTATCAGAAAGTCTGGAGTTAGTAGCATGGGCAAAGTTACAGAAGCGAATTGAAAAACAAAAAACTCGCCTTTGCCCAAAATTGGAAATGTGGAAATAGAACGGAATGGAATGGAATGGAATGGAATAGAATAGAATAGAATAGAATAGAATAGAATAGAATAGAATAGAATAGAATAGAATAGAATAGAATAGAATAGAATAGAATTCTTTATTGGCCAAGTGTGATTAGACACAAGGAATTTGTCTTGGTGTAAATACTCTCAGTATACATAAAGAAGGGTACATTCATTAAGAATCAAGAATCATAACGTACAACACTTATAATCATAGGGTACAATCAACAATCAAATCATACTAAAAAACAGTCAAGTGGGAGGGGGTGGGTGATAAGGAGTGGTGAGAAGATGAACACTAATAGTAGTGTACACTTTGTAAATAGTTGAACAGTGTTGAGGGAATTATTTGTTTAGCAGAGTGATGGCTTTCAGGAAAAAACTGTCTTTGTGTCTACTTGTTCTGGTATGCAGTGCTCTATAGCGTCGTTTTGAGGAAAGGAGTTGAAACAGTTTATGTCCGGGATGTGAGGGGGTCTGTAAATATTTACACAGCCCTCGGGCAGTATACAGGTCCTCAATTGAAGGCAGGTGGGTAGTAATTGTTTTTTCTGCAGTCCTAATTATCCTCTGAAACTTGTGTCTGTCCTGTTGGGTTGCAGAACCAAACCAGACAGTTATAGGGGTGCAGATGATAGGCTCAATAATTCCTGTGTAGAACTGGATCAGCAGCTCCTTGGGCTTTCTGAGTTGGTGCAGAAAGAACATTCTTTGTTGTGCTTTTTTGATGACGTTTTGATGTTAGATGTTCATTTTAAGTCATGTGATATAGTAGAACCTAGAAATTTCAAGGTCTCTACTGTTGATACTCTGTTGTCTAGTATCGTAAGAGGTGGTAGTATAGGAGGATTTCTTCTAAAGTCTACCACCAAATATCCCCCCCCACCCCGACTTTATGATTATAAAGAAAACCTTGGAATGTGCAGAAACGGACAGGCTGTCAATGGAACTTAAAAACAAAGAGTCAGAGTACTATGAAATCTGGAATTTATGGTTGAAAGGTAGACATGAAATGATTAAAAGAAAGATAAATAAGAAGGTATGATGAAAACTGGCTTGTGAACATCCTACCTTGCTAAATACCAAGGCCCTTCTTCCTTTATTTCCTGGAATCGATGGTGGACCAGCCTTGTTTTTGGAGTACACTGTTTGCTCTTGGGATGGATTCTAGAGAGGTTCAGGAGTTCATGGCCACCATAGGATTATCCCAAATAAGAGATTCCTCTCCTTTATACCAGAGGTCTCCAAACTTGACAACTTTAAGACTTGTGGACTTCAACCATGGCTGCAGAATTCTGGGAGTTGAAGTCCACGAGTCTTAAGGTTGCCACGTTTGGGGATCCCTGCATTATAAGTGGCTCAGTCACTTATGCCCTGGGCGTCTCTCGTTTGGATTAGTGCAATGCACTCTACATGGGGCTACCCTTGAAGAGGATTCAGAAGCTACAGCTGGTTCAGAATGCAACAACAGTTCTGGAGGCCCCTAGGATGGCCCATGTAATAACACCATTATGTGAGATGCGCTTGTTGTTGTGCTTCCAGATCCAGTTCAAGGTGTGGTGATACCTTTAGAGCGCTTTAAGACGTGAGTCCAGGATATCTGAGGAGCCGTTTTGGTTCAATGGGATCAGCCCATCCCACTTATCCTGCTGCAAACCTGTTGGCCAATGAATTTTGGCTGGTGGGGTCTAGGAGAAAAGTCTTTTCTGTCACAGCCCCCTGGCTTTAAAATATTTTCTTGCTGGAGGTGAGATCTGTACCCACTAGTGGTGGGATTCAAATAATTTAACAACCGGTTCTCTGCCTTAATGACCGGCTGGGAGGGTGTGGGTGGGTGGGCGTGGCCAGGGGATGTGACAGCACTCAGCCTCCTGTAGCACTCTGCCAGTCAAAACGGGGCACGGGGGTTAATTACAAAATGAGGCCTTTGCTTTGTGACATCCAGATCCAGCGAGCAAGGGGTGTGAACTGCACAGAAAATACATTTTCGTTTGGTTATGAAGAAATATCCCCAAAGTCAGATGTACACTAAATGTAGACTGACTTTTAGCTACACATCTTCCCAGCAAACAGCAAATCTTGAAGCTCCAGGTGAAGAGGATTCATCTTAGGATGAGTAACCACAGGTTGCATGTTGGAGGTGCCTAAAAGAATGCTGGAAAACTCTGTATTTTAAAGAACCTTTGAGGGAGGGGTGCAGAATAGCCCTTCTCTGCCTGAGGTTGCACCAAACAAAAACACTTTTTGTGAAGCAACTTATCAACGCTGACAAGGTAAGCCACTAGTATTTGAAAATAAAGAGCAACTCCACTCCCTTCTAGTACTGATGGTGTTACCTAGTTTGGTAATGAAACATCTGCAAGAAAACTATCAAGCTCAGAGAGCACCAAGGACTCCACAGTTCAATCCTGAGCTATAAATATTCTCTTCTATTGATAAACACCTTTTGGTTAGAGGGACTCAGAGCCTGCGTTATATGAGACGTCTCCCAGTGGATTTCATTCTAAATTTTGATATGATTTCTGTAAATAAGGAATGTAGAATTATAATGGCCGAGTATTTGATCCTTCATACATCAAAAAATATGAAGCTAAGGGATAAAGAAATAAAAAACAGATCTGAAAAAAAGAAAAGGCTCAGGAAAGAAAAAGAGTGAAAGTGTAGGAAAGAAACAGGAAAAGAAGGAAAACTGAAAAAGAATGACTTCCAACTATCTTTGGTGCAGTTATAAGTAAAAAATTTTTTCCAACTCTTACTTTAAGAGCAACATTTGTCTACATTATTTCCATAATCCCATATCTAATCATCAAAGCCCAGATCAACTTTTAATTTCGGTTTCTCACAAAAAGTCTAGTAATGGTTCCTATCGCTTTAATCACTATTTGTTAAGGAAATCACAACTGATTTATTTAATTGCACCAAACTCTAAATAAAACAGGAATGGAAAATCCTAAGCTCTAGTGTAGACCCATGCTTCTCAACTTTGGTAACTTTTAGGTGCATGGACTTCAATTCCCAGAATTCCCCAGGTAGCATGAAGTCTGCCCATCTTAAACTGGCCAAGACTGAAAAACACGGATCCGCAGAGAGAGATTTTCCCATTCCTCTTATACTGGTTCCTACTTACTTAATGAGCAATCTTAATGCAAAATCCCCATTTCCAACTCACCTTACAGCAGGGTTTTGGGGCCTGGAAGGCCTCCTGCACCAACCTGGAAGCCAAAATGGGGCGCGCAGGGGGGCTCCTGGGAGGGGTGGGCAGGTGGGACCAGCCAGAGGCGGGATTGGTTTTCCGAACTTGGCAAAAAGTTAGCGACCAATTCGCCCACCACTCTGGTCTTCTGGAAGGACCTTAAATCCTGGCTCTGCTAGTTGGGCTGGGCCAACGAGCTACGCTAGGTTGGTGGTGATTGGTGCAATGAAAGAGAAGGTACTGCCCCACTCTGCATGAGATCTTGAGGGGTTTTTTGGCTTTTATGTTAAATGTTAACATAAATGTGGAATGTTAGATTGTTGTTATAATTATGTTATGGAATGTTAGATTGTTTTATGATTTTAAATTGTTTTATATATATATATATATATTTGTATTGTAAGCTGCTCAGAGTCACTTAGTGAGATGGGTGGCACATAAATTTAATAGTACATACATAAATAAAAAATCACGCATGAGCAGATGATAGCTGATCTGAAATTAGAAGACAAGAAGGAGAGCTCCTTGTGTGCCCGGATTGTGCCCTGGTCGCTTTGAGAATCAATGTTATTGACAGCTTCAAGGTGGAAGGTCCAATTAGGCTGATTCAGGATGTTTGCAGCTGATGCTAACCTGCTGTTCCCTATAATGAAAACTACTATAATGAAAACTACTTTTGTCAGTGCTGCTGAAATTCCCTGTAAATCAGAGAGTCTTAAACCTGGTATTTTTCATGATACTTCGACTCTATTTCTATATCTTCTCTCCAGAAATCTGAATGATGCTTACCATTGTAACCCTGTGGAGAGCTGGATTATTTTGTGCGGCTTTAAAGAATGAAGACTGGCGCGATTGAATTAGGTCTGTGTCAAGGGTGAAGAAGATTTGAGTGTTTCTCCAGTTAATCCCCACCCCCCCACCCCCCCAATTGTATGGGAGTTATAGTCAAACTCCATAAACTATCAAGAGTCTTTGAAAACTCGGCAATACAGAAATAATAGAAACTGAATACAAGCGTAGTGCAGTGTCTATGGAGATTCTCAATTATCCAGGTCATGGTTGTCCCAAAGGTGATCACTGGACTTTCTGTTTTCAGAAGTTTTTTAGATGAGAAGCGAAATGTTTTCAAGAATGTCCAGTTGTTTTTTGAAACACCCCTTTGGGACAGTGTGATGTTGGAGTTGTTGTATTAAGAGTGGAGGACATACGGAGTTTAACTCATCTTTAACTCATGAATTAAAAGTGGGACATAAATCTCATACAGGTAGTCCTTGACTTACAACCATTTGTTTCATGTCCATTTGAAGTTACAAGGCACTGAAAAAAGTTGACTTAAGACCAGCCCTTCTATTTAACCCACCATTGCAGCATCCCCAGTGATGATGTGGCCAAAATGTAGGTGTTTGGCAACCAGCATATAATTTACAATGGTTGCAGGGTCCTAGGGCCACGGGAACTCCACTTATGACCTTCCCAGCTGGCTCCCAACAAGCAAAGTCAATGAGGGAAGGCAGATTCGCTTAATGGCTACCTGATTCACTTAACAACTGAAGTGATTCACTTAAAAAGGGTTTTAAAATTGGGTGCCACTCACTTAATAATGGCCTTGAAGTTTTGGTCCAAACTATGGTCGTAAGTCAAGGACTACACATGTAATGAATAAATGAATGCTCCCCCAACTTAGAAAACTAGACCTGCAGCTAGACAATGCAACGAGGATGTCAACTCACAAAATATTTCTCTGGCCTTTTTAGAGTTGCCAACAGAAAGGGAGGGAGGAGCAGTGGGTAACTTGCATTCCATAAATGTTTTCAAAGATAGTAACTAGGTGACCGAAGTTTCAGCTGAGCAAAATTCTAACTGGAGAGCATGACTGATGACTCTGGGCTATGGATGTGTCCCAGAGGAGGATATGAATTACAATACACCCAGGGAGTGGAGGGAAATCAGAGTCAAGAGTGACAATGAATTATGTGTTTCAGAGTCAGCTACACCCAGGCAGTGCCGGACATGTTAACTCCCAATAAATCCTTTGGAAGTTTTGGAAGTTTGGCTCAAGACTCACGATTTAAATAGGGTAACTCCCGGAATCCTGACAGAGGGAACTTTTTCTCACCGGAAAGGGAGTTTCATACAAATGCAGGTAGTCCTTGACTTACAACAGTTCACTTAGTGACCAAAGTTACAACGGTACCGAAAAATATGACTTAGGATCACTTTTCCACACTTACGACCATTGTGGCATCATCCATGATCAAAATTCAGAGGTTTTGCATCTGACTTATTTTATGATGGCTTGCAGTGTCCCGGGGTCACACGACGTAATCCCCTATTGCAGCCTTCCAACGAGCAAAGTCAATGTGGAAGTCAGATTCACTCAACAGCCAGGTGACTAACTTAACCACTGCAATGATTCGCTTAACAACTTGTGGCAAGAAGAGTCATAAAATGTAATAACCGCAGGGATTCACTTCAGAACTTCAGGAAGAAAGATCGTAAAGTGGGGCAAAACTCCCTCAACAAATGTCTCACTTAACACCACAAACCTGGGGCTCCACTGTAGTCATAGGTCGAGGACTACCTGTTCGGAGTTCATCAAACTCCTCAGCTTCTCCTCATTGTCCGTGGCAGACCTAGCCTGGAACTTAACTTCCATAACAAGAGATGTGTTCAGCCGTAGTTCTCCTCCGGGACGGCTAAGAGGCGGGCGTGTGGTAGGGTGGACTCTTGCTGGAAAAGGCAGTGAACCCCGCTTGACTTTCGCTGAGACAAATGAGACCGGCGGTGAAGTATTTTGTACATTAACAGGGAAGATAAAATGTTTCCACTGGCCTTACATTAGCAATTCTTTTACAGCTCCATTTTAATGCTAAACTCAGTCAGTTTCTATGGAGATGTGAGCGTGGACTTTCGCTCTGGTCACCTTGCTCTGTGCATCAGCCACTTGTTACAGCGAGACACATTACGGTGGCAGAGGACTTTAAGCCAAGCATATAGTCTGGAGATGATGCAGGAATCTGGGTAACCTTTTGGAGGAAATGCACCATCGTCCCACTCACTGTGGCTTCGAAAGCTCTTCAGACTGTGCCTGTGCCCCCCCCTCTCCCCCCCCCCCACCCGCTCCAGCACTTTGCAAAACCCCATTAGGGCCAACTCAATACTCAGAAACAGACAAGAAACTTCTGCAGCGAGCGGAGAGGAAATTTACCCGTTGCATAACCAGAAGGCGGCCTTCAACTTAACAATCATCCGATCAGAGACCATTAAGTAACCATGGCACTGAAAAAAAATGTTATTTACAAAACGGTCCTCACATCGAAAACCCTCAGCATTCAGAATTTGGGCACTTGGCAACTGGTGGGTATTTAATGATGGTTGGTGGCATCCCAGGGTTACTTGGTTTCCATCTGGGAGAACTTCTGACAAGCAAAATCAGCTGGGTTTGCTTAATAAGTCCACGGCTTGATTAATGACTTCAATGACTAACTTGAAAACCTTGGCAAAAAAAAGTTGTTAAATTGGGTGTGTGCTTAAAATGACTGCCTGGATTAGTAATGCAGGTGCCAACTGGGGTCCTCAATTGAGGGTACTACCTGTAGTACAAGGTGAGCAGCGAGTGGGAAGCCAACAGGGTCACAGCGCATGTCTTGGGCGGAGTTCAGAGTGGCACAGTGGTTAGAAAGCAGAATTGCAGGCAAACTGCCAACTGCCAGCAGTTCGATCCTGATCGGCTCCAGGTTGACTCAGCCTTCCATCCTTCTGAGGTTGGCAAAATGCTGGCTCTGCACACTGCTCAGAGACTGCTGTAAAGTACTGTGAAGCGGTATATAAGTCTAAATGCTGTTGCTATCTTGGTTTAAGCCAGAGCTGGTAACTATTAGGTTCCCTTCACATGGGGTGATTCTCGAACTGTTTTAGGAGTGCTTTTGAGGGCCATTTGCACCAAGATGCTGGGGAGGATCCATAGGGATAGTCCAAAAAGTTAACATAGCAGCCACAACTAAGCAATGAAGAATGTGTCCCATGTTTACAGTACATATCTCATACACAGACTGCACAGTTACAGCTGCTATCTTGGCTTTTGTGAATTCATATGAGAAGAGTCTGGCCCAAATATGCCAGATCCTATCCTGGGATATATATATATCCTCTGGTGTACCTGAGTCTCAAATTGCCCCCAACCAATGAAATAGTTTTATTTAAGGCAGGTAATTAAGTTGCCACCAACAACTGCTTAAAAAATGTAGATGACAATCTATATGAGGCAAAACAGGGGATTCCTTTTCCCAATAACACCAGTTTTTCCTTTTCCTCAGGTCTATTGGGTTCAATTTTCAAAACCAGTAATATTTTAGAGAGAAAAGAGAGGGAGGGAGGGAGAGAGAAGGAAGAAAGGAAGACAGAAATGGGGAGGGAGGGAGGAGAGGGAGGGAGGGAGGAAGGAAGGGAAAGGAAGGAAGGAAGGAAGGAAGGAAGGAAGGAAGGAAGGAAAAGCAAGGAAAAGGAAGGAAGAAAAGGAAGGAAGGAAAGAAAAGGAAGGAAGCAAGAAAGGAAGGAAAAGGAAGGAAAAGGAAGGAAGAAAGGAAGGGAAGGAAGGAAGGAAGGAAGGAAGGAAGGAAGGAAGGAACGAACGAACAGGAAGGAAAAGGAAGGAAGGAAGCAAGGAAGGAAGGAAGGAAAAGGAAGGAAGCAAGGAAGGAAGGAGAAGGAAGGAAGGAAGGAACGAACGAACAGGAAGGAAAAGGAAGGAAGGAAAAGGAAGGAAGGAAGGAAGGAAGGAAGGAACAGGAAGGAAAAGGAAGCAAGGAAGGAAGGAAGGAAGGAAGGAAGAAAAGGAAGGAAGCAAGGAAGGAAGGAAAAGGAAGGGGAAGGAAGGAAGGAAGGAAGGAAGGAAGGAAAAGGAAGGAAGGAAGGAAGGAACAGGAAGGAAAAGGAAGGAAACAAGGAAGGAAACAAGGAAGGAAGGAAGGAAGGAAGGAAACAAGGAAGGAAGGATAAGGAAGGAAGGAAGGAAGGAAGGAAGGAAGGAAGGAAGGAAGGAAGGAAGGAGAAGGAAGGAAGGAAAAGGAAAGAAGGACTGAAGAATGGGAACTTCAGGCCATGGAAACCTAAACAAAAGCATCACTGAAAAGACATAAATCGCAATACTGAAACTTTTCTTGCCAACTTTAATGCACCGGATTCATTCTTCCCAAGTTTTCTGGCATGTGAGGCCTGAGTCCCTTGACCCAGTCAGACTAAAACAGTTGCTGAGAAGAGTTCCTTGTCTGACTTTTGACCAAGATGGTCCACACTCAGAATCAATGGTCAGTTTCACTGCTTCTGAATTCTATCCTCTGCTGACCATTGGGGGGGGCGGTGAGGACGAGGGGAGAAGCGGGGAGGGTGTTTATATTTCTGAAGACGGTGGCCTAGCTGGTCACTCACTTAAGAGTCATCAGTTAGCCTACCGACTCTGGGATCACATTCCTCCAAACACAACTGCTGCGAAGAGATAACACATTTTTCTGCCAAGCTGAGGAGAGAAAAATAAGTAAAGTGTAGCAGACAAAATCAGAAAAGAGGAAGTTTGAGGGGCTGTCACAAAAAAAGTGGGGGGTCAACTCAGAGGTGGGTATTCAGCAGGTTCTGACAGGTTCTGGAGAACCGGTAGCGGAAATTTTGAGTAGTTCAGAGAACCGGCCAATCCCGGCTCTGACTGGCCCCGCCCCCTTCTATTCTCCGCCTCCCATTGAGTCCCAGTTGATCAGCTGGGTCTTCTTTGGTTGCCCTGCACAGGAGAACGGAGCTGGAAAGCAGGTCGGTGAGGTGGGGAGGGAATGGGGATTTTGCAGTGTCCTTCCCCTGCCATGCCCGCCATTACATGCCCACCACACCCACAGAATTGCTGGTAGTAAAAAAATTGGAATCCCACCACTGGGTCAACTTATTCTCCGAAGCACCAGAAGGCAGGACAAGAAGCAATGGATGGAAACTCATCAAGGAGAGAAGCCACCTAGAAATTTCCTGACCGTGAGGACAATTAACCAGTGGAACAGCTTGCCTCCAGAAGTTGAGGGTGCCCCATAAATGAAAGCTTTCAAGAAGAGACTGGACATCCACTTGTCTAAAAGGGTATATGATCTCCGGCTTCAGCAGGAGGTTGGACTGGAAGACCTCCAAGGTCCCTTCCAACTCCAACATGTTCTAAGTACAGGTAGTTCTTGAATTACAACCACAATCGGGATCAGCAATTTTCTTACTAACCAAGAGGGTTTCTAAGTATCTTGTGCCTGATTTTACTACATTTTTTTCCCAGGGTTGTTAAGCAAATCAATGCAGTTGTTAAGTGAAACACGTGGTTGTTAAGTGAATTTGTCTTCCTCCATTGACACTGTGGGTCAGAAATTGGCTGGAAAGGTGACAAGTGGCATTCAAATAATCCCCGGATGCTGGGATTACTATCAAACGGCTGTAAATACATGTCATTTGACAAACACCTGAGTTTTGTTCACGTGACCACAGGGATGCTGCAATGGTCATAAATTTGAGGACTGAGCGTCAGTCACTTTTTTAGTGCTGTTGTAACTTTGAACAGTCACTAAATGAAGACTACCTGAATCAGCCCTACAAGATGGTTGTATATATGAGACGGGCAGTTATATAATGTTGATAAAGAAAGAATTTCCACATATAGGTCAGCACTGTTTTCAAACTTAACAGCTGTGGTTTAACAGAATCTTGCCAATCTGAATGTATTTCTCTCTTCCTCTCCTTATCTTGTATGAATTTATGGAGAAGTTTGCCTGAGACATTTTTTAAGGTACTTCCTTAGACCCACTTCAAGCGGCACTTGTTCAACCCCTGCCTTGAGAGTGTCAGTTAAGGCCTCTCCTTCTTCCCATTAAGGGAAGGGGCAGAGGGTGCGAGTAGGGGCAAAGAAGGAACAAGAAAACAGAAAGGGACAAGGTTAGGAAAAAAACGGGTAGAGGAGAAGGAGGGAGGGGGAGAAGGAGAAGAAGAGGAGAGAGAGCAGCAGAAAGAAGAGGAAGGAGAAGGAAAAAAGAGGAAAAAAAGAGGAAAAACGGAGGAGAAGGAAAAGAAAGAGAAGGGAAGAAATGCACCTCTCTGTCCCCCCCAGAAATAAAAAGAAGAAGGAATTCCATGAAATCCTGGACTCATTTGCACACAAGACGTGACTGTATTCAGTTTGCGTCATCCGCCACCATGGTCCTTGCACAGCTTCTCAATGGGGCTTTGTCCCTCCACCGCCAAAATTTATTTATTTTTATTGATTCATTTATTTGATTTGTCAATCGCTTACAAGATAATAGGTATAAGTATAAACATGAGTAAGAATACCAGAAATAGGTATGAATAAATGGGGGCAATAGGAAAGGGCCGGTAGACACAATGGTGCATTTATGCACACCCCTTACAGACCTCTTGGGTCACCCTCTGTGCCTCATGGCAAGGCCAGAGAAGGAAACGCGGCACTCGTGGCAGTTGCGGTGGGGAGCGGGAAGGCTGGGGTGTCTTTCCCCACTTGCCCCCGAGATCTCTCTGAGACGATCACTCACAATCCCACCAGAGAAAACTCGCACCCTTGGAGAGGCGGGTGAACGCCGGATGGAGAGCCCTGGCCCGGGACGGTCAGTGCACAAGAGAAGGACATTGACTCCCATAAAATGGAGACCCAGAAGGCTCTATCCTAACAAACCTTCCCATCCTTTCAGCTGAGCAGAACATCTTATTTTCCTTGGAAATATATATATATATAAATATATATATATATATATATATTGCAACAAGCAAACTACCGAACAAGCACTTATGGCTACATTAAGAGCATCAATATGTCAGGCAAAAATAGCTCTTTTATTTACTGAAATATCTACAGTCAAGCCTCACTAATTCTCACTTTGATTATCTGCAGCCTTGATAAAGTCAGCTTGCTCTGTTCCAACTGAGATTTAATAGAATGGCCTCCCCTATAGCGGAAAGCAAATTTGCTGCCAAAATTGCAAGCTCTGTATTCCTTCTTGGCTGCAAATCTTATTAGTAGCATTATTGTTTTTACAACTGAAAAAGGAGAGAGAGAGAGAGAGAGAGAGAGAGAGAGAAGAGAAGGAGCCTTATTATGACACCTTTATATATGGGCATACACAGAGACACCGGGGTGATCCACTGGGTTTTAAATTAAAAGTGTCAGATGAAACGAACAGCTACATTTAAGGCTACAGCGCTTTTGACTTTTATTGGACTTGACTGCTTTACTTGCTAATTTGCAAAATTCAAGCCTCTGTTGCAACGGATACCCCAGCCATTAGCATGAATAACTGATGCTTGGCTTTGGTTCCAAAATCCATGCAAACGTGGGAAGAAAATAAAGCTCTTTTTTGTTGTTGGTGGTGTTAAATCTTCTGTAAACATTCACTTCTTCTGGTGTGGCAGGGTGCCCTGGGGGCAGGGTTTAAAACAATCCCACCTGACACCTGCACATGATCAAAGCCCACCCCCTTTTTTAACACGAATCGAGGCAGGTTAAAAACCCTCTGGTCACATAGCTGCCACTGCCATTTTGATGGGTTTCTTTTACCTCCCCAGCCAAACCACCACATTATGGCCTAATGCTATAGGTTCCATGATGTAGCTTAAAATTCAATATTCAAATGCTTGAAAGGTTGTCCCAGGAAGAGGATAGTGAATCGATTATCCATACTGTCTGATGAACTAGAACTAGAGAGTGAAACCTTTACATGGGGAGGTTTGGAATAAGGAGGAAAATCCCAACTGCGAGAGCTATTAATCAGTAGAAAAAATTGTCCCTTGCAGTTATCAATGTCCATCACTGAAGTTTTCAATGCAAAGTATGGAGAGATATGAGAACCTTGATGGAAACTAGATTAAAAGGTCTCCAAGAAATGCCAACAAGCTGATGGTATCTTCTACCATATGTAGTGGTTATGCCCCGAGACCAGGACTTATTGGACCAAAATTAAAGACTGGATGCAGGAAACTATAGGATATCAAATTGAACCTAAAACAGAATTCTTCCTATTGGGAATAATCGAAGATCAGTACCCCAAATTTGATAAAATATATTATTTTACATATTCTAACAGCATCTAGGATAGCTTTTGCACAAATGTGGAAAGGACCTAATACTCCAACAGAAGATTTAGTCCTACAAAAAAATATAGAATGTGTGGAAATAGACATGCTTACGTTAAAAATGAAAGAAAAGGAGGATTCCGATTACTACTCAATTTGGCACAAATGGTACGAATGGTTAGAAAATAGAGATAAGAAATAAAAAGTGAAAATTAACCAGAAAAGTCCTTAAAAGAATGATGCGTAGGTATGTAAATATGTAAAATATACAAGTATATAAATTAGTAATAATTATAGATAGAGATAACAGTTATTGGCTGATATATGTAAAATATTGTAGAAAGTATAAGATAATAATATTTGTAGATGTCAAAACGCTGTTAAAACCGTGAATATGATTTGTATTGGTGGAAAACACAATAAAAAATTAATTTAAAAAAATAAAATAAAAGGTCTCCAAGATTCCACCTCTATGAAAATGGGAAAATTAGTTCCATATGTGAGGGATGCACCTAACTGTATTTCCCCGAAAATAAGACCCAGCCAAAAAATAAGCCCTAGCATGATTTTTCAGGATGCTCATAATATAAGCCCTACCCAAAAAATAAGTCCCAGTTTTTGTATGTAAAATAGCCTTGCTGCTGTCAACATATGTAGTAACAATGGAACTTTCTCAGAGTCTTTTTCCATTAGGTCCAAAAGGAACATTTCTGGTTTCATCTTTATCTTCATTTTCAAAATTTTCTGCATTACAATATGAATCATATTCCAATTTTTTTAATCACATGTCCACCATAGATGATAGAAAGTCCCTTCTTTATTTTTGCACTTCCAACATTCATTTGACACACCTTTTAATATATTAAATAACTTATCTGGTGTTAAATATCAGTAATAAATCATATTATAAACATTTTCTTTTAAATTATAATTTAAGGTAAATTTTAAACCCTTAGTCCATATATTTTTCCATTGTTCAAGCATCACATTATATCCAAAATTCCTTGCCCACTGAATCATACAATGGATGAATGGCTGCCGAAGCTGATGGAGTTGGTTGAAATCTGAACTTTGTGCTTGAAGTGAAAAAGAATGAAACTTTGAATTTGAGTTTTACTGATTAGACTGATGGATCCTTATACAAATGGCTAGTTTATATTATGAAAAAAACAAAAAGTTGTGATTTGATGTTAATGCCTTATTTTACCGCAACAGAGAGTTGAAAGTCAATGCTTCTTTTTCTTTTTTCCTAATTCTTCCTTACTCTACTTCCCTGCTTCCTCCCCATTATATTCCTATTTTCTTTCCTATTTTGTATTTTATTTTATAACTCAATAAAAATGTTAATAGGAAAAAATAAATCCTAATTAAAATGGTCAGCCAGACACTTTCTGCACAGCCTGTACTTCTCCCAAAATAAGACCTAGCCAGAATATAAGCTCTAATGTATCTTTTGGAGCAAAAATTAATGTAATACCTGGTCTTATTTTCAGGGAAACACAGTACAGCCTCTACTTAGGATTACAATTGAGCCAGAAATTTCCACTGCTAAGCAAGGCAGCTCTTAAGTGAATTTTGCCCCATTTTACGATCTTTTTAGTCAGTTTTTAAGTGAATCTCTGCAGTTGTTAAGTGAACCATACAGTCATTAAGCAAATCGGGCTTTCTGCATTGATTTTGCTTGTTAAAGGTCGGGTAGGAAATGCTGATCACTTGACCATGGGGATGCTGCAATGGTTACTAGTATGAAAACTAGTAAGTCACTTCTTTTAGTTCCATTGTACCTTCAAACAGCCACTAAACAAATAGGCTATCGCTGCTCATTTGCTGCGTTCTTTTGATTGCTCAGAAGTGGGAAAGAAGACTAAGTAGATATAAGATGAATGAGAAGAGAGGAAGGGCAGGAATTTAAAGCTTTAGCCCTACTTGCATTTCGCATTAACCAAGTTGGCATTCACATCTGAACAAACAAGAAAATTATTGTGCTTGTTAAAGTTGTTAGGCCATTTTGAAGGGCCTGTGACTTGCGTGCATGTGTATGTACGCGCACCTTTTGGCTTAATTAACCAACAAGCCAAGCATCTCCAGATTTAATAGATTGCTAAACTACTCCAGCATTTTAATGTGGCCATAATGGCTTCTTACTGTCTGTTAGCACATACTTAGTGTTATAAAATCTCCCGAGTTATTTCAGTCATGCCTACTGCTCTGGATTAATCTTCCTTTTCTAAAAGAAATACTTCCAAATCTTCCTTTCTCTCCTCTTAATGGGTTGGGGGAGGGGAGGGGAGGACCACAGAGAGTGAGAACTTCAACAGATTTCCTGGAACAAAATGCAGAAAACTTCATGGGCTCAGCTGGCCATTCCAACCTCGCCTAGATGGATAATGAGCAAAAGTTAATTACCATCCGATGGCCTTTTTAACACCCTATTCATTTCCAGCTGATGGGAAGAAGGATCAGCTGCTTCGGGCCAGCTCTTCCAAACCTACATCATCGTCATCATGATAAATGTGGGCCTTCAGCATGAATCCCAGTCACAAAAGAGCAGGAATCTCCTTCTGCTTAGTTAGTAAAATTCTCCACAGCTTTATATCTGCGACGGGAGAAGGTTCCTCAACCGTTTGATGTCCAGATGTTGCTTCTCTTGTTGGGACCTGAGTTGACAAAGGCCAGTAGGAGCTAGAGACCAACTCTCACTGCTCTCATAACAAGACAAAGCTTTAAAACTCTTTCGCTCATACACAATAATCTCTGCAAAGTCAGCAGGCGATGGGCACATGCGGATGAGTTACAAGCTGGTAAGATCCACCTCGCAGATGCTAGGGAGGCAGCGCAAAAGAGATTGGAGAGAAAGGAATACGGCCAGCCAGCATGCTGGAAACTGCCTGCTTCAATGTCACAATCAAGAGTTGCCTGCGTGTAAGTTGTACTCAAACTATTGGAGGAATACAACCCCTCAGTTATCAGATTTGTCTACTACCATGAGAAGCGACAGATGGAACATCTTGGGAAATTCCGTCTAGTCGCTGTGGAATGAAAGCAGAAGGAGGTGGTGTAAAAACTGAACATGTTTAACTCAAAGCTCGAGGCTGACTCAGCCTTCTGAGGTGGGTAAAATGAGGACCCAGATTTTGGGGGACAATAGGCTGACTCTGTAAACCGCTTAGAGAGGGCTGTGAAGCACTATGAAGCGGTATATAAGTCTAAGTGCTATGACTATGGCTCTTTTGTACAATATGCGTTTTATTTTGGATGTGTAGGAATTGCTTTGTATACTTCCATTAAAGGTGATCCACAACTTATAACCATTCATTTAGTGACCACTCAAAGTTACAACGGCATCAAAAAAAGTACCTTGTGACCATTTTTCACACTTACAAACACTGCAGCATTCCTATGGTTCAAAACTTGGATGCTTGGAAGCTGGCATGTGTTTATGACGATCGAGCTGTCCCAGATCACCTTTTGTGACCTTCTGATAAGCAAAGTCAATGGAGAACTCAGATTCATTTAACAGCTGTGTTGCTAATTTATTTACTGCAGTTATTTACTTAACGACTGTGGCAAGAAAGGTCGTAAAATGGGGCAAAACTCACTTAAACAGTGTCTTGCGTGGCCATGGAAAATTTAGTCTCAATTGTGATTGTAAATTGAGGACTATCTGTATAGTTTCTTTTTCTACCTTTTTTTCTCTCTCTCTCTCTAGAATAAATATCCTTATCAGAGTTCCTGTTCATTATTTCCAAACAAGCTGTTGGGGATAAGTTGATAGACCGGGAATGCACTGGATCTAGAAAATTGTGTTAGAGCAGGGGTGTCAAACTCAACGCCTGGGGACTGGATCCGGCTTGAAGGGTGCTCAGATGTGGCCTGCGGGGCTGCCCTGGAAACAGCAAAGGACCAACCCGCGGGGCCTCTGCCAGAGAAAATGGAGCTTGCGAGGGCCATGCATGGCCCTCCCGAGTTCCGTTTCCGCTGGCAGAGGGTTGCAGAAGGCCGTCACAGCCCAAAATGGAGCTCGGGAGCCCATTTTCTCTGGTGGAACTCTCAGACCATCACAGACACCCCCATCACATGTGATGTCATGCTTGCCACAGCCACCTGGCCACACACCCCAACCCCGCCCCCACCCTCCAAGGTCAAACACAACCCTGATATGGCCGTCAATGAAATCGAGTTTGACACCCCTGTGTTAGAGGAAAGACATGTAGTTGTGATCAAGTAATTCACGAGTCTACAAAAATGTGCTCATTCAGAATTGCAAGAAGGTTGTGCGTCCTACAAAGCAGAACAGATTGAGAAAACTGAGGCCTCCTTGCTGCTCTCTGAGCCTGTTTGTTTGCTTGCAAACGTTTCATTGCCCTAAGTAGATAACACGGTCAGTGATAGATTAAGAAATGGATGCTCGTAGTTCAGGATTATTTTTATTGTAACAGCTACAGTGACAGAATCTGACAAGATTGAGTGTGTTCCCCCCTCCTTTCAGCTATTTTTGTGTGAACTACAGTAGAAAAGGGATCCTCTGAGATGGTTTTTCAAGTTTTTTTCTTGGTCCAATCTCTGGCGCATCTTATCTGACCATTGTTTTAGTAGTCTTTCATGGCCATTCCCTCTGTCCTCTACAGCAGTACATGGCACAATTTTAGGGCATGTCAAATTTTTGAACTTTTAATTTCTAAACATTAGGGGTGCTCAAAAGCTGTGACACGCTTTGGGGATTGTAAAGATATTTTGGTTATTGTAATACAATTTAAATGTGCTTGGTAAGTAACTACATAAATATCTTAACTTTTTAACATTTTGTTTGTTTCGTTTGGCTCATGTAGGGAAATGCTTGAGGTTTAGTTATGTTGATTCTAAAAACAATGAGTTTTTAGAACAAAATTTTCCCATAGGGAATAATGTACCAGTAATGAGACACAAGGAAGCCAAAAACAAGAAGTTCTAGCTTGTGCGTTCAGTACCAAAGAAATGATGAGTACCAAAGAAATGATGAGTACCAGAACCAAATTTTCATATCAAAATGCTTTGAATATCAAATTTGATAAGTTTCAAAGCAGCTGAGTACCAAGTTGCCATAGTATGTGAAAAGTAAAGGTAGTCCTTGACTTATAACAGTTCATTTAGTGACTGTTCCAAGTTACAAAAGCATTGAAAAAAAAGAGACATTTTTCATACAACAGTTTGAAATGTGTTCGAATATTGGTATCCGAACAAGCAACATTCAGACTAATTCGCATCACGTGAAAAGGTATTTAAAGACCTGCGTTCTGACAGATGAGCAGAATTCAAAACGCACGGATGATGGCTCCTCGAATGGTGACGAAATGTTTGCGCGCAAATTGCCAAGCTCGGAGCTTAAGGCAACAGCTTCTTACAACCTTGGCAGCATCCCTGAAGTCCTATGACCAAAATTCAGACACTTGGCAACTGGCTCATATATATGATGGTTGCAGGGTCCGGGGTCACATGACCATGTTTTGCAATCTTCTGACAAGCAAAGTCAATAGGGAAGTCAGATTCATTTAAGAACCGTGTTAAGAGCCTGGGTGGCACAGTGGTTAGAGTGCAGTATTGCAGGCCACTTCTGCTGACTATCGGCTGCCTGCAATTTGTCAGATCGAATCTCACTAGACTCAGCCTTCCATCCTTCTGAGGTGGGTAAAACGAGGACCCAGATTGTTGGGGACAATATGCTGGTTCTGTAAACCACTTAGGGAGGGCTGTAAAGCACTATAAAGCGGTATATAAAAATTCATAAGAATTTCTGTTTCTAAGCAAGTGCTTGTGCCCAATGTTTTCACTTGTTTTCCCATGGTCATTACGCGAAACACTGCAATAAAGTGAATCATACAATCGTTAATCAAATCCAGATTCTCCTACTGACTTTGCTCGTTGGAAGCCAGCTAGGAAAACCACAAAGGGTGATCACATGACCCTGTAGTGCTTCAAACAATTTTTCTCAAGGGCCTGAATTTTGATGACATGACTGCTATAACAGTTGTAAGCGCGAGAATCGGTTGTATGCCCTGGTCAAAAGGGCCGAGCAGAGATTATACTACCTGAGACTTCTCAGAAAACAACAACTGAATGGAAAACTGCTGGTGACCTTCTACTGCTGCACCACAGAGAGCATTTTAACATACTGCACCTCTGTATGGTTTGCCAATTGCACAGTGGCAGATAGGACAGCCCTCCAGAGGGTTAATATCATTGCCCCTCAGAGGATCATGGGTTGCCCTCTCCCCTCTTTGGAAGAGCTTTATAGCTCCCGCTGCCTTAAGAAAGTTCAAAACATTCTCAAAGATCCATCTCATCCTGGGCACCAGCCTTTTTTTGAACTATTACCATCTGGCAGACGGTACAGAATAATAAAAACAAGGACAAATAAGCCAGTGGTGGGATTCAAATTTTTTTAGTACCAGTTCTGTCGGTGTGGCTTGGTGGGCATGGCAAGGGGAAGGATACTGTAAAATCTCCAGTCAGAGGTGGTATTTTCTGCTTCTCTGACCTACTCAAAATTTCTGCTACCGGTTCTCCAGAACTGGACAGAACTTGCTAAATTACCATCTCTGAAATAGGCTGAAAAACAGCTTCTATCCCAGGGCAGTAACTCTATTGAATTCTACTGAATAGTGCAATATTAATGCAATATCAGGGGTTTTCAGTTCAATGTACAGAATGTAAAAGATGTGTGTTTGTGTTTATTTTCACAGTCATGATGTGCACTAAAGATGGTGTTTGATTTCGTTGTACGAGATGCAAGGACCATAAGGGAAACTAAACTAAACTACTTAAGTAAGCCAATTTTTTTCTGCGCCACTGAACCTTCAGATAGTTGTTAAATGAATGTTGTAAGCTGAAGAAGGGAACATCAAAACCCAAGCCATACTGCCTCTCTTTTGAACTGCACTCTGAAACCCTGACACACCATTAGCTACCTTACCAATCTGGAGCCCTCCTACAGACATTGCTGAATGTCAAGGACTGTAGAAATAATGTTTGCGTAACTTGATGCCATCGAGAAATAATCCTTTTCCATAAATTAATTCTACCCATTCAAAAAGAAAAAGAAAAAACCAGTCACCAGATGCTGCACAATCAGCTACAGGGAAGACAAAACATACATGTGTGTGTATGTGTGTGTGTGTGTGTGTGTGTGTGTGTGCGTGTGTGTGTATAAATAAATAAATACAAGCCCATGTAAATTCTGCCTTTTGAAGGTTATTTATATGAAAGTGTCTGTTTGCATTTTTTTCTCTCGCTGAAACACCTATTTTGTATACCCTGAAAGCCAACTGGAGGGGCTTGGATCGAGATAACACTTCACACAGTTACTTTACAGCGAAGGCAGCACTTAACCTCTGGTCGACTTTCAGGTTTATAAAAAGAACCGTCACTTAAATGAAAGCTGCTAAACTCAACACAACAAAATCAGATAGACAAGGAGATGCAGCCTGTTAAAAACAGAACTAAACTGACTCATCAGATTATAAACTTCCCCGGCAGTTTTCATATTAACACTCTGGATTATTGGCAAACTCTCTTTCTGCCACTGCGATGCTCATGGTGGAATCCATAACTTCCAGCAGGCAAAATTGTACAGATTTCTACTGCGGGAAAACAAGGGAGGCTAGGGAGATACAGCATGGGGGCGTCAAAAGTTGTTTTCTCCATAACACAAGAAAACCAGGACTGGCATCTCACCAACAAGGAAAGCAGAGACACAGCACAAGGGAAGACAGAGGCATATGGATGCCCCAAGGGTTTGTCCAGTGTGATTTGATATCCCAACTATGTTCTCCAAGAGCTCTGGAATCCCTGAGATGCACAATGACAGACCAAAAAATAAATTGTCCGCCTGCACGAATCTCTCCTTCAAGCAGGCAGTCAAGAATTCAATATTGACTTTGAGTTCTACAACACGTGTGTAATTCAGGAAGCAAGCCTGGGTCAGTGCATTCATAATACATTATAAAATGAGGCTGGGGTTCTCCAGGAAATACATTTGTGGGGAAGTTGCTCAGATGTATAGCTTCTTCAATGAGTGCTCTAGAACAGTGGTCTCCAACCTTTTTTGTACCACGGACCGGTACAATCCACGGACCGATCCACGGCCCAGTACCAGCATCAGCATGCACGACCAAGGCAAGGCGAGCCAAGCGACCGGCCAGCCAGCCGTCCCCTGCTTCTCCCCGCCACCTTCAACTCCTCCTTTGTACCTTCTCCCGGTCGATGGGCTTTTCGGGCTCTTTCTTAATCTCCTCCTGAGTAACGCAAGACTCCACCGCCATCGGGACAGCTCTTCGTTCGAAGCCGCCCCCCACTCTCTTTGACGAAACTAAGGCGCGAGGATTCCTTCAGCCCCCAAATGCCGCTTTGCAACCAACGACCGACAAGCTCACCCGGAAGCACTTGCTCAAGCGCCGTCGAAACAAGATGGTGGTGCCCAAGCAAAATAGGCGGCCCGGTACAAAATGATCCACGGACTGGTAGCGGTCCGGGGCCTGGTGGCTGGGGACTACTGCTCTATAATACAGGTAAGTTAAGCAGTCTGATGGCTCCGAGATGTTTTAAAGATATGCCTCATCCAATCTGTCTGGCAGCAAGGGACTGCGGGACCTATAGTCCAAAACATCTGGAGGGCATCCAATTGCCTGCCTCAACCCTAAAGATACATATTATGTACACATATACCACAATGCACTCACTTTTTTTTTCTGTCTTCTCATAGCTCCCCATTCTCATGCAAATTTGATATGGCATCCCAACCATTCCTTAAAAGGAACTCAAGAGCTTCCAAATTCATTACAAATGAACAATTATCATAAATTCCTCAGGCAGTCCTCGACTTATGATCACAACTGGGACAAGAATTTCCACTGCTAAGCAAGGCGGTTGTTAAATGAAGAGTCCTTGGTTTTATTGCAGATGTTTCATTACCAACAACCAGGGGTGGCATTCAGCCAGTTCTGACTGGTCCTGGTGGACTGGTAGGGAAAATTTTGACTGGTTCAGAGAACTGGTAGGGAAGATTTTGATTGGCTCCACCCACCCACCCTGCTCTCATCTCTCACCTCTCCTATATTCTGCTGTTTATTAGCTCAGCTGATTCGCGGGGCAGAGCGGATTGCTGCGCCTCAGCTGAGCTAAAAACAGCACAGCTCACTAGAGAAGGGCCACCTCTAAGCCCTGCATGCACGCGGTTCACACATTGGGCATGCACGTGCGATAGGCACGCCTGCACAGCTCACCAGCCTTGATTCAGAGGGCAGAGTTTGAGCACTGCACATGCACGTGGTAGGAAAAAATTTTTTTTGAAACACACCACTGCCAACAACCATCACTAGTCATTAAGTGAGTTGTATTCAATGTTATGAGTTTTCCTGCCACAGCTGTTAAGCGACTCATCACAGCTGTTAAGTGAATCATGCAGTCATTAAGAAAATTTGGCTTTCCTCTCGACTTTATTTGTTGGAAGCCAGCTGGCGATCACATGATCCTGGGACACTGCAACCGTCGTGAGTACATGTCAGTTGCCAAACAAATAAATTTTGAACACATGTCTGTGGGGATATTATCATGGTCATAAGAGAGATCACTAGTCGTCTTTTTTTCCCTAGTGCTTCTGTAATTACAAACAGTCATTAAATGAATGGTCAAATGTCTATGGAGTGAGGCACTGGAGAAGTGGCCCAGGCTGCTTCTCCATCCCTCGCTGTTACTCTTACCTTCTCAGGCCAGGCAAGAGAGGGGAGGGGAGAGCGAGGGACAGGGCCAGCCAAGGATGGGACAAGGAGCCGTAGCAGAGGGCCCAAAGAGCCGCAGGTTGCTGACACACGGGATAAATGAATAGATGTTAAGTCACAGACTACTTTGTGTGACCATTGAAATTTTAAAGCCCACAGGACGGCGATGGCGAACTATGGCACGCGTGCCACAGGTGGCATGCAGAGCCCTTTGTGCAGGCACGTGAGCCCCAGCCAAACTTACCTGCACTGTGCATGCGTGCACCTCCCGGATGGTTTTCGATCCGTCTGAGGTCTTTTTGAGGTCCCAGGCTCGAAGGAAGCCTCTACAGCCTTTGGTGGCCAAAAAAACAGGCCCGTTTTGTCACTTCCGGTACTTCCAGTTTCGTCACCTCTGGTATTTGGAGGCTGAAAAACGGGCCCGTTTCATCACTTCTGGTACTTCCGGTTTCATCACCTCTGGTATTTGGAAGCTGAAAAACGGGCCCATTTTTCGGCCTCCAAAGGCTGCAGAAGCTTCCCTCGAGTCTCTGGGAGGCCAAAGAAGGCCTCAAATGGGCCGAAAGTCAGCTGGGAGGAGCATGCATGGAGGTGGCTGGGGGTGTTGCATGCACATACACGGGGGAGGGCACAATGCATTGTGGGTGCCGGCATGTGCACGTTTTTGGCAACGCCACAACAAAAAGGTTTGCCATACTGCCATAGGACTAAGAGAGGAAAAAAAGTACGGCCCTCTCCTCACCTGACTTGCGCCTTCAGTTGGAGTAGCAGCTAATCGGGGGCCCGGTGCTGATTTCACAACATCGGTCAAGGGCAGTCCTTCCTCTGCCGCGAGTCCTACCAAGGAGATCAATGAGAGAAACAAGATGAGGGATTGTCTGAACTGCTTGGCAGATGCATAGGTTGCATTGATCTTCCCCAGACGGGCCAGTCTTCAGGAGTGAAGGATAAAGAGTAAAGATTTTATTTTCAAATGCACAGATCTAGGCATGTGGGGGTCTCAGAGATCACCCCTAGGTCAATAATTCAATTTGTCCTACGGAGGGTGAAGCTGGCCACATAGTTGCAAGTTCAACAGTATCAGTGATCACTTAAGAATGATAATAAGGCAGCCGAGAGAAGGAGGAGGAATAAATTGAAGGTCCAGCAGCGGGTTTTGTTTTGTTTTCTTTGAAAAAGGAGGAGCACAAAGGGAATTTTTTTTTTTATTAGAAACAAGCCCATAAACCAGGATTCTTAGTGCACCCATCCAAACGCACTCACACAACTTGTCTTGTGGTACATCCAAGTCTAAAAAAAAAAAAATACTTTGAGAAGGTGGGTTTTTATTCGCCAAAGTCTAGAACCCTAACCCTGGGGAATTCTGGGAGTTGGTCCACAAGTCTTAAAGTTGGTAGATTTGGAGACCCCTGGTCTATAATATCATAACTGAGGAGACTTTTAGAATACCACAAAACTGTTCTTGGACCTACACTTAACACAAAGATACATTAGTTTTATGTGACGTTAAAGAAAACGCCAGGACTATCTCACTAAAGTTGACTTATCTTTAGCAGTTACCAGGAGTATCTTTTTATAAGCCTGGTGACCAGAACTGTATAGCTCTAAGAAGCATTATGCAATAAAGCAGGGGTCTCCAACCTTGGCCACTTTAAGCCTGGCGGGCTTCAACTCCCAGAATTCCCCAGCCACCAAAGCAAAGCTGACTGGGGAATTCTGGGTGTTGAAGTCCACCAGGCTTAAAGTAGCCAAGGTTGGAGACCCCTTGCAATAAAGAATGCATGGATAAGACCCTGTGTTTTTTTTTAAAAAAAAGTCCTTCCTTCTTCATCATCGTTGTATAGCTATGGTTATCTCAGCTTTCCCAATAGGGCAGCCTCCACCTTCATACACATGCTGCCCTTCCGGGGATGAAGATTAGAAGTGATTGATTCATGGAACCACAAGGCCAACAGTAAGGAGAATAAGCCATGTGGGGGAAGGATAGCATTTTTTTTTTCACTGTAAGGGGCCCTCCTCCACTGGCACTTCACTGGTTAATAAACCACCCGTACCTCTCTGATTCCTCTTGCTTTGCAATACAATTAGTCCTCAACCTATGATCACAACTGAGTCCAAAATGCATGTTGCTAAGTGAGATGGTTGTTAAGTGAGTTTTGCCCCATTTGGGGACCTTCCTTGACCCTGCTGTTAAGTGAATTATTTGAGTTTTTAAGTTAATAACATGGCTGTTAAGTGAATCTGGCTTTCCATTGACTCCGGGATGCTGCAACCGTCACAAATATGAACCAGTTGCCAAACGCCCGAATTTTGATCACATGACCATGGGATGCTGCAATGGTTGTAAGTGTGAAAAAATGGCCATAAGTCACTTTTTTCAGTGCCGTTGTATCTTTGAACAGTCACTAGATAAATTGTTGTAAGTCGAGGACTATCTTTATGGACCATATCAACAGGAGTGCAATTTGAAAAAAGCTGGACTATAGAACTGGGATGCCTGAAGACCAAGGTTGAAGGTTAGTGAGGCAGGATGGCCCAATGAAAGAGGAAGGGAAAAAAACCCCAGCTCACTGGTCTTCTGCCTCATCTCCTCACTTCTCTTGCTGGTTTTACTGGGTGGTGTTTTTTTTTAAGAGAGGCGAGGCCCAGGAATCAATGCTAGCCATGAAACACTATGAGAGTCTTTCAGGAGCACCTGGTAGCACAGTGGTTAGAACGCAGCATTGCAGGAAAGCTCTGCCCACAGCCTGGAGTTCAATCCTCATAGAGCTCAAGGTTGACTCAGTTTTCCATCCTTGAGATGTCCCCCCAAAAAACCAGGACCCAGATTGTTGGAGGCAAGAGGCTGGCATTGTAAAGCACCCAGAGAGTGCGGAAAAGCACTGTGGGGAAGTATATAAGTCTAAGGGCTATTGCTGTGAAAAGATCCCAACCCAAAAATGAAAAATATTGAATGGAATAAGGGATGGCTAGCCTCAATTGTTTTATTATTTTATTTGCAGGGGAGGAGACGCTAATTATGTCGAGAGACATCATCTGTCTTTTTATTTTTATGCTTCTGACCCATTGTAAGCCACTCTGAGTTGCTTTTGTGAGTTGGGCTGATGCACCAATGAAATAAATAGCTTAAGCAAACCAACCAACAAGTAAATAAATCCGGTGAAGATAAACTACCGGAGAAGAAGATGAAAGCCCAAATATTCTTTCTCGAGGATCGAATCTGATCAAGGTGAGGCCTCCCATTAAGGAGCAGCTACCTTCAGTATATTCTGCAAGTAGTCCTTGACTTACCAAGCACAATTCGGAGTGGAAGTTCCATCACTAAGCCAGGTGGCTTTTAAACGAGTCATATTATGGCCATTTTTTTTTTTTTTGCTGTGATCATTAAATGAATGAATCGCCATGGTTCTTAAGTGAATCTCATGGTTGTTAAATTAATCCAGCTTCATTGACTTTGTTGGTGAGAAGTTGGCTGAGAAGTTGGCAAATAGCAGTTATGGGACCCTGGGACACTGCAACTGTCTTAAATGAATGCCCAAATTTTGATCATATGACCATGGAGACGCTATGATAGTTGTAAGTGTGAAGACTAGTTGTAAGTCTTTCTTTTTTCAGTATACTTTCTTTTTTCAGCATACTGCAAAGAGTCAAAAAGAGGGCTGTGAAAATATTTACAGGCCCCTCACATCCTGGACATAAACTGTTTCATCTCCTTCCCTCAAAATGACGCTATAGAGCATTGCACACCAGAACAACTAGACACAAGGACAGTTTTTTCCCGAACGGCATCACTCTGCTAAACAAATAATTCCCTCAACACTGTCCAACTATTTACAAAGTCTGCACTACTATCACTATTAATCTTCTCATCACTCCTTATCACTCATCTCCTCCCACTTGTGACTGTATGACTGCAACTTTGTCACTTGTATCCTTACGATTTATATTGACTGTTTCCTAGTATGATTTGATTACTTATTGTACCCTATGACTATTATTAAGTGTTGTACCTGATGATTCCTGACTCTTGACGGATGTATCTTTTCTTTCATATATACTGAGAGTATTTGCACCAAGACAAATTCCTTGAGTGTCTAATCACACTTGGCCAATAAAGAATTCTATTCTATTCTTTCTATCTATCTCTCTATCTGCCTGTCTGCCTGCCTGCCTGCTGTTAGAAGTGTTATAATGGCTAAACAAATGGTCATAAATTGAGGATTGACTGCACTGGCCATGTGCCCAATGTTTAGAGTCTTTTCTGGTTGATTTACCATGGATAGCCCTGTAAGCAGAGCCTAAACAGGCTGAATTAGCGGTGTCGATTGTGTACACTGGAACACTGAAGACATCAGACAAGATCTGAAAAGAAAAAAAAAGATCTATCACTATCTGATTAGGAAACGAAATCACTCTGCAGTTTGCTTCCATTATCAAGACAAACAGACAAGATTTGCAGCCAGAAGAGAACCCACGCTGGGAATCACCATTGGGAAATTAATTAAAAAGTAGCTTAAGGCATCTTTCGGATGGAGAGATGGATCAATAGAAAAATGGAATAGGTAATATAGTTAATGTTATGGTTAAAGGTGGCAGACAAGGCTCTGGAGACTTAGGTTGAAATCCATCCTCTCAACCATGGAATCTTCCTAGATGTAGAAGAACATAGAAATAACTTTGATGAAAGGATGGATGAATCATTATAGGAGAAAACATGACTATTCAGGCCTGGGAAAGTGAAAAGAAACAGTTAAAAGCTTTTCAAAATAAACTTTTCTTGTTTCTCTTTAGTATAACACAAAGTAGGGAGAAACTCCTGTAGGTTTTCAAGTTCCTTTTACTACACCGTGCAACAATAACATAAATTCGTCTAATGTTGTAGCGACTATTTCCTGGTCTACCTCCACAAAGTGACTATAGGCCAGCTACTCTTTCTCAGCCTACTTCAGGGGTCTTTGTGGTTGGGACAAAATGAAGGGAAACTTTCATATGAGCATGCCTAACTCCTTGGAAAAAAAAGGTGGGATATAAATCTAATGCCTACATAGATTATGGATTTTTAAAATCCTATCAAATAAGTCCAGTTTTATGGGAAAATACATGAGGATGCTTTATTTGGCAACAATTCAACATGAGCCAAAAAATCAACTTAAAACAAGAACTGGAGTGGAATTTTAAAGTTATCCAATACTGTCTGCCTTTTGTTTTGCAGCTTGCAAACTAATGGGCAACTGAGTTTTTAATCAAAAGCCAGATCTAAAGAAATATTGCACTTATTAAACCGAGCAGTCTGCTGGAAATCATATTTCTCTTGTCCGAGATGCCTCATGATTTGGGAAGAACCCCAATAGCCAAAATCTGGGCTACTTTCACATTAAGCCTACAACGAAAGAATATTTCCCTTCCAATTCTGGAATGTGCAAATAATATCTGGGAAAACAAAGCACTAAATTAAATCCAGGAGTTATGAGGACTGTTATCAGGACACAGGGTTAAGGAGGGAGGACCGAGATGAATTTATATGGTATTTTACGCACAAAAATCTTATTTGTCTTTACCCATTCTTGAAAAAAATAAATAAATCCCTATCCAACTTTTTGTCCCTGGGAAATACTAGTCTTTGGATTTCTTAGCTCCCCATTAGCATGGCCAGAGAGAAACTAAGAGCTAGCAGATGCTTGCAAATTATGGACAGCAAAAGACAAGCAGGCCATAGGACTGCGTTAGAACTGTTTCAATCTCACTTAAAACATTCACTGGAAAAAATGCAAGAATTTTTAAATATTTTTTTAAAAAGTGAGCATTGTTTGGAGCTTGGTATCTGGTAATCAGGCAAAATTAATTAGATTGCTGACTTGGCCACAATGTATCCTTTGGAGTTCTTTCTCTTCCAACAACCCTAAAATGAATTTCCTAGGAAATTATATTCTCAACAGATCGTTTCTGCAAGGACTATTATTTTAGTTGTGCTAGATAATAGAATGTGTCTCCAATTGGATCTTTTTTTTTTTTTATAATCCTGCAAATATGGTGCAGGTATCCTTTGACTTAACAACCACTTATTTAGTGACCATTCAAAATTACAATGGCACTGGAAAAAAGTGACTTACAACTGGTCCTCACATTTATGACCACTGCAGCATCCCCACTGTCATGGGATTGAAATTCAGGATGGGCAACCAGTATGCATTTACAACAATTGCAGAATCGCCATTTGTGACCTGGCCAGGCAAGCAAGTCAAAGGGGGAAAGCCAGATTCATTTAAGGACTACAATGATTCACTTAACAAGCATGGCAAAAAAGTTGCAAAATCACTTAACAACCACCTTGCTTAGCAAAAGAAATTCTGGTTGCAAGTGGAGGATTACCTGTTTTTTGTTAACATGGATAAGGTAAAGGTTCCCTCGTACCTTTCATTTCTGGCTCTAGGGGGCAGTGCTCAGCTCTGTTACGAAGTCGAAGAGCCAGCGCTGTCCAAAGACGTCTCCGTGGTCATGTGGCCGGCATGACTAAATGCCAATAAGGCGCATGGAACACTGTTACCTCCCCACCAAAGTGGTCCCTATTTTTCTACTTCCATGTTTACAAAATGCTTTTGAACTGCTAGGTTGGCAGGAGCTGGGACAAGTAACGGGAGCTCCCCCGTTACGCGATGCTTAGGGATTCAAATCACCGAACTGCCGACCTTTCTGATCGACAAGCTCAGCAACCGCTGAACCACCGCGTCCCTTAACATGGATACAAGGAGGCTAACGTGACACAACCTTAGATACTTGCAACTGTAATACAACAATGGTAGTAACACCCAGACAATAGCAAAATGTTCCAATAAAGTTGTGGCTTATTGACTGTTCCCAGTTGTTTGACTTTGAAAAGCCTCTGCTGAAATTTGCCTTTTCTAGGAACCTAAAGATGTGGACTTCTGTGGTTTTCTGGCTACAGATTGACATGACCTCTTCTTCTCGGTGTCATGTCACAGTTCAATGATGTGTCAGCTGATAACCTTAAGCCAAAGGCCTATTTCCAAATGGGAATGAGCTGGACTTCATCAACACCGAGAAGAGGAACTGTGGCCGAGAAGATTGGTTTAGGAAGAGCCTCCTCTTTTTTTAAAACTATCTGCTTTCAAGTCTCTTCTTAAGTTGTAAAGGACTCTGTGCAGCGGACATACAGTCAGAGTGTTGCAAATAATCTGTCTATATATATAAAAGCAAAATATCACTCCCACATCATCACAAAATCTCCAGAACCGTAAAGCCTCCAAACTTGAAATTTGGCATGCATGTTCCTCTTGGTTTCTAGGTGCTCGCTAACAAAGGATTTTTCAAAGTGACCATCAGAGCATTAATATTTCCTAAATTATTATTAACACGCTCTAATGCTAAGGAGTTCTACTCCCCTTTCCCACCTGAAAAGAAATCTGTTCCAAATGCAAAACACAAGCAGAGGAGAGGAGTTTCGGTTTCAGTTTCACAGCTGCAACCAGCTTTAGTACTAAACAGTTGAGCTAAGTCCACGCCCAGGCTCCTTGCTGTCTCCTTCTTGCTCACAGAGCAAATACTCTTTCAGTGACAGGATGCTAGCCAGATGACTACTGATAGATGCTGATAGGCAGAGGCACAATTTGTTTCCCTTATTTTCCTCCCCAAAAACTAAACCCAACCACATAGTTTCATAGCAAAGCACGGGTATCCAGCTACCTATATTATATTGGCATTCTCATGGATTCTAAAATTCCCAAATCAGAGATCAACGCTGCACAAAGCATAGAATTGAAGGGTTGGAGGGCACCTCAGAGGTCTTCTACTCCAATCCCCTTCTCAAGGCTTATATTGTCTCGGTCAAATGGTTGTCCAGTCTATTCTTGAAAACCTTCAGTGATGGAGCACTCACAATCCAGGGAAGCAACTGTTGTTCCACTAATTAACTACTCTGCCAACTTGGCACTACACACAGATAAGAAGTAAAATTCATGAAAATTAATTTCTTACTTTTAGGTTGGGTCCCTAGAATCTTCCACCCTTCCCTTCTTTTTCCGGCCCTCTAGCGCCCTATAGAATAAGTGTGACAGCCCCTCAAGTCCTGGAAGACAGCTATCATGTCTTGCACAATCCACCCAATCTCTAATATTTACACATAATAGGTGCTGAATAGCAGACTGTGCTCCACAGGATCTAATTTGACTGGAAGTTTCCATGGCAGTTTTCCAGACCAATTTGGGCTTAGCTCCAGATGAGTTCTTTACCTAGGAGATGTACAGATGACCAGGACGGTAAATCCCAAATGTCCTTCCATACAAATGGTCATGTAAACATCTCCCACGCAAATTTAACTGCTGGCTAATTCCTCCTAAAGCTCTGCCCACTCAAAAACCTTGGTTCCCTGGTTGTGATTTTTGACTCAAGAGTTCACCAGCTGGCTAAAATGGCACACTGGATGCTGATCTCAAGTATGGCCAAAAAAAAAAAAAGCACCATTTACTTACTTGTAAGATTGCCTTGTTGTGCGACGCCCCGCCGGTAGCCAAGATTTTTGTGGTTGGCACTTCAAGCAAAGAAGAAATTAAATTAATGGAGGTAGCGCAAGATCTTGTCCATCTTACAGAAAATTATGAAGGGCTACAACTTCTTAATGATAGAATTCATTAATAATGGTGCTGAAAAGCTGACACATCTGTTAATTGGCTTAGAGGGCTGGATTTTGGCATGAAAGAGGATTTCATTCCAGTTCTGGATAAAAACAAGCACAATTCTGGCTTGACCCTTCAGATGCCATGCGAAGCAAGGAAGTTAGGCACTGGTATCAGACTCACCATTTACCTAACTGAGGGATTCTGGGAGTTGAAATCCCCAAGTCAGTGATGGCTAACCTTTTTGTGGTTGCGCACACTTTTGACACGCGCAACAGCGCTTGTGTGTGCCCATAATTCAATGTGCATGTGATTCCCCCCTTCCCACTTGCCCCACCCCCCTGCGCATGTGCACACAACCTCCTCCCTTTTGGGCCTAGTAGGCCTCCCTGCAGCCTCCTGGGAGCAAAAACAGGCCCTAGTAGGGGCCCCACTGCGGCCTGTTTTTTCTCCCAGGAGGGAGGCCTACTAGGCCCAAAACGGGGAGCATGGGCGGCATGCTGCCCCCGTGCACTCCCCTTGCCCCCATGCATGTGACCCCCCACCCTTGCGCAAGCATATGCATCTCCTGCATGCACCTTGCTTTCCACGCATGCATGACAGTGACCCGAAAATCAGCTAGCCAGCGGGAGGCGCGCGCGCATGCGTGGTGGAGCTGAACTGGGGCGGCAGCTCACCTGCCTGCAGAGATGGCTCTGTGTGCCACCTGTGGCAGGAGTGCCATAGGTTTGCCATCACGGCCCTAAGTCTTAACAGTTGCCAAGTGTGGAAGAGCCCTGCTTCAATCACTGTGCCAAACTAGCTTAATTTTTACACTGCTGTTTTTATTTTCTTATTGCCTCATCAGGGCCGTAAAGTGTAGAAAAAGAAATGAAAGAAGAGCTCTCAAGGCAGCAAATGATGCCAAGGAGGGCCTGGCAAAGGACAAGCCACCGGTTACTACCTTTTTCACAATGCATTACAATAAGTCACAGAATTTGGGGTTTTTTTCTTCAGATTTTTATCTTGCCATTCCCCCGCCCCCTCCCATACACAGGTAGTCTTCGACTTACAACCGTTCAAAGTTACAACGACCGTTTTTCACGGTTACGATTTTTGCAGCTTCCCATTGGTCACGTGATCAAAATTGAGACCCTTGGCAACTGGTTCACATTTATGACGGCTGCTATGTCCAGGGGTCACGTGATTCCCCTTTTGCGACCTTCTGATGAGCAAAGTCCATGGGGAAGCAAGATTCACTTAGCAATCACGTTGCTATCTTATCAGCTGCAGAGACTCGCTTAACGGCTATGGCAAGAAAGGTAGTCAAATGAGGCGAAACTCATTTAACAAATGTCTCACTTAAGGAAACAAATGTTGGACCCCACTGTGGTCATAAGTTGAGGACTACCTGTACAGCTCAAGGATGAGAAGATACCTAACCCTCCTTCGTCCTCCTATTTTCCACAGAACAACAACCCTGTGAGGATTTAGGTTAAAAAACAGTGACTAGCCCAAGGTCACCCAGCCAGTTTTTCATGCCTTGGGTAGGATTAGAACTCGCCATCTCTTGGTTTCTCAAGCCAACATCTTAATCGCTACACCAAACTTTCACTCTGGCGAACTTGTTCAACTAGCTTGCTGGTAAAGAATCTAAGAGCGATGGAGATCCATGCCAAGCAGGTTTCCTTAATCTGTATAATACTGAAATGAGGAAAATCTGCAGAAAGGTTGCAGTAGAAGGACTGCCGTTAAGGGGTGCCACCTGGCCAGGTTTTCATCATCATCAGATCTATTCTGAAATTACCTCCCCGTGGAAGTCAAGGAAGTAGACTAGAAGGTGGTCTTCTTGGTAGTAGAGAGCATTTCATCGAGGCTGCCATAGTGATGCCATCTTTAACAGAACTTGTAACCTAGGATTAATGGTTGTAGCTATGATTTATGAACTATGACCTATTACTTTATATCAGTCATCCAGGTCATGGTTATCCCAAAGGTGCTTTTTCAAGAGGCAACTGGACTTTCTGTTTTTTCTTTGAAGCCATTTCGCTTCTCATCCAAGAAGCTTCTTCAGCTCTGACAGGATAGTGAGGAATAGAAGGATTCAAATGCCTTGCAGACAGCTATTGCAGAATGCCTTGCAGTCACATTTGCATTCTTTTTTAGAGAGTTATTGAGGCCACCTGGAGGTTCACCTGTGTCATCACCTGAGTGGTGCAAATGGGTGTGGAGCTTTCTGGGAACTGTTCTTCACCATCCAGTCAGAGCTTGAAGAAGCTCCTTGGATGAGAAGCGAAAGGTCTTCAAAGAAAAACAAGAAAGTCCATCTGCCTCATGAAAAAGCACCTTTGGGTTGGAGAGAGAAATTCCAAGAAGATGGGCTCCAGCATGAGTCCAGAAGCTCAGAAGAGTAAACCCCTGGTCCCAATACCTGACCCAGATTGGACCCTGAAACATTATCCTAGGACACATATATTTGCCTTCATTCATGAGTATCGCTTTGCTCAAGTACGACACCCAGAGTCTTGGAGTGACCTCAAAACTATATTATGAATGTAGGAACTGAAGGCCCACACACCTGGGTTGGAGTGCCGGGTTGGAGAAAATGCTTTACATTATCCTAATTTAACATTGCCATGGGACCTTGGGAGGAGACAGGAGGAGAAGCTGTAGAACTAGACAACAGACAGGTAAGAGGCAGCTGAGCCTGCAGAAAGAATGGGCCTGTGATGACCCAGGGTGGGGATACAAAACAAACACAGTCACAAAAACCTGGTGAAGCCCCCTTTATTCCTTCACTTTGATCCAAGCTCCAAATATCCTTAACGGAAGACAAAAAACTCCCATCTAACAAGCAGTTAGAAGAAGGGAGAAAAACAACACAAACCAGGCAACATAAGGGCTGGAGGATGTCCACAGATAACAGAACACAAACTGGGAAGGACGCCAAACTCAGAGAGGAACCACAAACTAGAGATATTTCCATGCTTTGTTTCCAGCGCTCGCCCATACGCATGTCCGTCCTCAGTTGTCACAGTTGCAGCCCATGAAGAAGATCAAAGCCCTCTCCTACCGAGTTGACCACTTCTCTCTCTTATCCTCTCCTCCCTGCGTGCCCTAGGATGGAGAGGGGACGGACCTGGGTCCTCCTCTGATTGCCCATCTGACCTCTGCCCTTCCCCAGCCTCCTCCACAACCTCTGGAGCCACACTTCGGCTGTTCCTCCTCTGACTCAGAGTCAGGCTCCACCAGGGCCATGACAAGGCCTAATCTGTTGGGCTAAAATGGTGAGAGAGGAAGTGTTGCACTTTCATACCTGAAAAACTGTTAGTGTCACTTTGCAATAAGGTTATACCTAATATTTTTGCAGGGTGCTTCTTGTTTGGGCTCCCTTGCAAGGCTGGCAGGCATAGCATGACCAACAGCATATGGCCTGCTTGAATTTTCTGAAGCTGTCCGCAGGGGAGGATGATGGTTTCGATCACCCTGTCAAGTCTTACCTTTTTTTACACAAATTTTCCCCACCCCACACACTATGGAAAACTCCGGATTTTTTGGTGCAGGAAGTCCCAAATGCAGTCAAGATCAATGCTGAGAGTTTTGAGTGTCACTCACCAATAAATTTAATCAGAACTTCCTTTTCAGGGGAAATTTCAACGATGCACAAATTGGGTTTAAAAAGCCATTAGGTTCCACATCACTGTCAATAAATAACTCAAGCACAGTCCAGTAATCCCTTGGAGAAAACGAGTTTCAATACTACTCATACATGGTAGCAGAGGCTTGCCAATATTTGTAGAAAGGTGTTACAAAAGCCACAGGAAATCTTCTGAAAACCACTACGCTCAGGAGGCTAAAGTAAACAAACATGCAAAGCCACAACTAAAAACATCACTTACGGTTTAGTCCTGAAAAGCATCTTTGTGCTACTCTACCAGATCTGAGATTGGATAACTATTTGTCTGAAATGGATGTTTCTTGTCTAAGCAGGGGGTTGGACTAGAACAAGGGTCACCAAACTTTTGGACCTCAGGGGACACTAAACTCATAATTTTAAATCCCAGGGACCACTGACCAGTTCTGTGGGTGTAGCCTAATTTGTGGGTGTGGCTTGGTGGTCATGTGACTGGCTGGGGATGGCTTGTATGTAAATATTATAAATATTTATTTAAAAAGAGCAACTTTTACTCAAAATCAGGCAAAGCAGACAGGCAGATTGAGTTGCTCACAGAATCACAGATTCATTCAGAAATCTATCTATCTGCCATCGGCTAGCTCAGACTGTCACATAAAATTTGCTTGCAAGCAAACTCATAAAATTAACTCACAACAAACCATGTATGTAAATATTGGATTTTTTATTTAAAAAAGAGCAACTTTTACCCCAAAGCAGGCAAAGCAATCAGGCAGATTGAGTTGCTCACAGAATCATTCAATGATCTATCTATCTGCCATCGGCTAGCTCAGTCTGTCACATAAAATTTGCTTGCCGTGAGTCTGCACCGAATAATAGAACCTTCAGTTCTAAGGGTGGTTCGGCTGTGCTTAAAAGCAGAGCCGAAGATCTAAAGGCTAGCTAGAAAGCAAGAAATCCAACCATTTCCTGCTTCCTAGCTAATCTAAATCTCTCGACACAGCAGAACAGCTGATGGTTGGAAAAAGGAAAAATAGCAACTTAGCAGACAAGTTTGCTGGGTAAGGAGTGAGTGGGCGGGGAGGGTTCCCACAGGCCATGTGGGTGGCACAGCCTTGTGTTTCTGCACAGCCTAGATTAATTGCTTTTGGGGGGGCGTTCTGGGTGTTCTGAGATTTTCTCTGCGGCCCACCAAAATTTTCTCACGGCCCACCAGTTGGCAACCGCTGGATGAGAAGACCTCCAAGGACCCTCCAACTCTGTTATTTCATCCCATTCCACTCCATTCTATTCTAGAAAAAGAAATGGGACGTTGTGATTGTAGAATGTAAGAGTTGTGCCTGGAGCAATTAATTTCAATCAGACAAGAGATTAGGAGAGATGTCACACTTTCTTAGGAGTCACATACACCTGGGATTTCCAGGAGAGCTTCAGGAAACAGCATTTGGCCAAGAAACAGGAGCCAAAAAGGTGGCTGGGGGTGGGAGGAAAGGAGCAAAATACAATACAAGCACTCAACACTTAAGGTGTGTGTGTGTGTGTGTGTGTGTGTGTGTGTGTGTGTGTGTGTAGGACAACTCAGCGTGGCCAACTCGCTGCAGCCAACTCACTACAAGACAACTCGTTGTAGGACAAGAGTTATACTAATATCAAAGAAAAGTGGAACAGAATCATTAAAGAAAGGATGCAAAAAGAGGGACAAAATGACAGTTTTTTTTTTTAAGAAAATGATTATTTTAAACACTTAGATTGTTGAATTGTTCAGCAGTGAGTTGTCTCGCAATGAATTAGCCATAGCAAGTGGCTGCACGAATTGGCTGCTCCAAGTTGTGCCATTCTGACTTAAGAGGGAGCTGGTTCAATAAAAGTTCCCTAGGTCAGCAATATCAATATCTGGAAAAACTGAAGTCTAGGCAAAGCCACAGAAATAATCTAGAATCTAATACAGAGGAGTGTGGAGTCCTTGCTGCTCTTTAAGCTTGGTTGTTTGCTTGTATATGTTTCATTGCCCAATTAGGTGCACTGATGATGTTACCTGTCAGGGTCATAAAACGTCTGCAGGAAAATAGTCAAGTTCAGAGAGCACCAAGGACCCCCACAATTCAATCCTGAATTACATAGATCATCTACTACAGAGGACCCAGAAGAAGCGAAAAATAATCAGATGGGGGGAAAGTGAATCTATTTGGAGTGGGCGGTTGGGGGAGGGGCAGGTGTTGCATTTCTGGCTCAAAGACTTGAGCTATTCTTCCACACCTGACAAAAGGAAGTTGAGTGATATCACAACATTTCCTTCCAGCCTCTTTTTTTTAACTGTCCATCTCTCCTACAGTTTAAAGCAGGGGTGTCAAACTCAAGGCTTGTAGGCCAGATCCAGCCCATAGGGTACTTGGATCTGGTCCACGGGGGCCCCCTGGAAACAGCAAAGAAACGGGCTCCCAATCTCTGTTTTCAGCTGGGGCACCTTCCTGCAACCCTCTATCAGCGAAAATGGAGCATGCACCCCGCCCTAGCTCTGTATTCACCAGTAGGAGATTGCAGGAGGCCGTCCCAGCCGAAAACAGAGATTGGGGCCCCATTTTCACAGGCAGAGCACTTGGGTCATGCTAAGTATAAGCGTCCCTGACATGAGTGACGTCAAGCTGGCCATGCCCACCGTGGCCACGCCACGCCCACTGGCCCTCCCGAGGTCAAACACCACCCTGATGGGGCCCTCAATGAAATCGAGTTTGACACCCCTGGCTTAAAGCATCTCAATTCTTCCTTGAAAACAACTGCTTCCTCCGCCTTCAATGGCCGCAAGGCTGCTGAGCTAGCATTTTTTGAGCAGCTGAGATCTACCTGTAAGGATATGCTGTGGAGTTGTGCTTGTACGGGTATCCCTCGACTTACGACCACAACTGAGCCCAAAATTTCTGTTGTTAAGCGAGACATCCATTAAGTGTGTTTTGCCCCGTTTAACAACCTTTCTTTCCTCAGTTGTTAAGTGAATCACTGCACTTGACAAGTTGGTAACGTGGTTGTAAAGTGAACCTTGATTCCCCATGGACTTTGCTGATCAGAGGGTTGCAAAAGGGGAATCACATGATCTCAGGACACTGCAACCGTCATAAATATAAATCATTTGCCAAGCCTCTGAGGTTTGATCACATGACCAGGGGGTGCTGCAAAAGTCGTAACTGTGAAAAACGGCCATAAGTCAGTTTTTTTCAGCGCCCTTGTCAGTTTGAATGGTCACTAAATGAACTATTGTAAGTTGAGGACTACCAGTATATACATTTAGAGAGGGCATCTGGTTAGGGAAAGCGGTGCATAATTGGGATTATTGCTTCTTTCCTGTTCTTAGTTAAGACGACAAATCTTTAAAATTTACATTGTGGTGTTTTCCTATCGACCGCTGGATTCTATACGCTAAATTTCAAAGCGGTAAGTATCTTCCGGTTGCTAGGCAACCGCAGCACCCAATTCTGAGAATCCATCCGTTGAATAGATGGCAACCACCTGGTTCCTGCTGAAGGATCCATCATTCCCCCAATCTATATAGCCAAGCCAACAGAAGAGATGAGTTTTTATACTTAGAAAGGGTCTTCTTAGCTGCTGGTTTCCAAGAGATAACATGTGTACCATGACTTTTAAGCTGCCATGGGAGAGATGGGTCCTCGCTTAAAATCTGGAGAAGCAAAAACCATTTTAATTCTCCTTTGCATAGACCCGGCTTTAGGCAGGGCCTCTCATCTGGACGCCTTCCAGAGGGTGGGACCAACTCCAAGTAAGGAAAGAGATTAGGGGTGGCACAGAAACAGTCCCCACCCTTAGCTAAGGGACAAAGCTCTTCTTTAGTCTACTACAGTGAGATCTACAGCTCTTACCATTCTTTTCTTGACTTGTGACCACAACTGGGAGCAGAATTGCCACTGCTAAGCAAGGGGCGTTAAGTGAGTTGCACACCCAATTTCAACTTCTTTTTTTGCCATGATTGTTAAGTGAATGACTGCAGTTGGTGAGCGAATCCGGTTTCCTTCACTGACTGCGCTTGTTGGAATCCATCTGGGAAACTTGCAAATGGCATTCACATAACCCGGAGATGTTGCAACCACTGTAAATACACACCGGTTGCCAAATGTCGAAATTTTGAACAATGGCTGTAGGGAATGCGGCAGTGGGTTTCCAGAGGTTTTTGAAAGAGATGAAAAGCTTTCAACGGCTGCCAAACCCTCAGAACAATATTGTGTCTTTGAGATGTATTGCAGAAATGAAACATCCAGAGGCATTCCACATCTGCAAGACAATAAAAAAGGGAGGGAAGGCTAATGACTCTCTTTAAACTAGCCATTTGCCAGCCAGACCTTCCAGTTTCAACTTTTGGAATTTTTAGAAAGCTCAAAATATTGGGAGAGGCCAAAAAATGCACCTGGGGTGACACCCTTATACAACGAATGCATCGTATGCCTCCTTTGCATCCTGTGGTGCAAAAATAAGAGAAATATTAGATTGCCACCATATAAAAAAGAAGCTGAGATTCTAGAAAGAGTGCAGATAAGAACAACCAATGATCAGGGGACTGGTTGCAGGAATTGGGTATGTCTAATCTGATGAAGAAGAGGACTAAGGGAGACATGATAGCAGTGTTCCAATATCTCAGGGGCTGCCCCAAAGAAGAGGGAGTCAAGCTATTCTCCAAAGCACCTGAAGGCAGGACAAGAAGCAATGGGTGGAAACTAATCAAGGACAGAAGCAACTTAGAACTAAGGAAAAATTTCCTGACAGTTTGAACATTTAATCAATGGAACAAGTGGCCTCCAGAAGTTGTGAATTCTCCAACACTGGAAGTTTTTATAGAAGCGTTTAGACAACTGTTTGCCTGAAATGCTATAGGGTTTCTTGTTTGAGCGGAGAGTTGGAAGGGCGAGGAAGACACCCAAGGTTTCTTTCCAACTGTGTTATTCTGTTAAAATGAAATCCTCCCCAGATCTTCTCCAGATGTACAGAAGGGATCTATAAACGGGCATGAGGGGAGGAGATGATAGCCCCAGATAATTGCAAGTAGCCATAGTTCCCTTCCATGCGCCTGCTTCCTGCTAATAGACATGCAACCCTTGTTCACCCTTGAAGATACTTTTCTTTGGCAGCTGTCAAACGTTCTGCGGGAAGCGTGAACAGGCTGTGTAGAATAGGTTGCTCAGATGCATGCCTCTATTTTTAGATTCCTGCGCATTATCAATATTTTCCACATTCCCAGAAATAGCATGAAATGTTGACTCCTCCCCCACAGAAAACCCTACATACACACAGGCTCTCTCTTTCTCTATCATAATGCTTCCAGGAGCCCAGAATGCTTGGTAGGCCAACAAGGTTAATTATACAATGAATAAAATAAAATCCTCAAATAAATCAGGCCTTTAATAGGTAATGGAGCAAAAGCTGACAGGTAGCCAAAGAAAACATGAACGTGTAAAGAGCAGAGACTTCGGCGATATCTGTTCTGAGTTTCACCCATATAGTTTAGGATCGCTCTCAGCAATGGGCTGGCTGGGCAAGAGTGCAAAAGTGGGAGGGGCTTCATTCTACCACAGATTGATGCATAGGCATCTTCGAAATGAAATGCAAAACTTGTTTGAAATCGGTGAAGCCATACTTTAAGGAGCAGTAGGAAGAGCAAGCCATAAGTAAGCAGCACCCAGCAAAATTTCTGTTTGAAGAAATGTTATTCTGCAGCCCTTTTCTACTCATTTTATTGCAAATTTTGGGGGATTCCAATGCCACTGCTATGTTAAAGATGAAGCCTAGTGACCTCAGTCCAACCTTTGAATGCAAATTAAGCCAAGATTGTTATCTCCATGATTTGGGGAGATGGCGAGAATTTCTAGAAGAGGATTAGAACGTCATCAATAGAAAACTGACAATACTGTTCTCCACTGATCTGGAAATCAGGAACATATAGTAACTGTAATGTTTGCCTACATCAGGAGTAGGGAATTATGGCCCTTTTATGACTTGTGGACTTCAACTCCCAGAATTCCTGAGCCAGCCTTGTTAAAGGGGACATAATTCCCCACCTCTGGTCTACATAATAAATTTTAAGAAACAAATTTCCCGAAAACAAGAATGCCTCTCTGGATTCAGAAGCATACAGAGGAGGCAGTTTGTTCAAGTGGTTAAAATACCAGGCTAGAAACCAAGAGATGTGAGTTCTAGTCCTGCCTTAGCCATGAAAGCTAGCTGGGTGAGTTTGGCCAATCACAGGAAGACAGTAAGTTCTAATCCCGCCCCAGGATGAAATCCAATTGGGTGATTTGGGGCCAATCACCAGAACATTAAGAGTTCAAGTCCCTCTTAGCCTTGAAAACCAGCTGAGTAACTTTGGACCAATTCCTCTCTCTCAGCCCAACTCACCTCACAGGATTGTTGTGGGAAAATAGGAGGAGAGAGGATATATTTGAATTATTTGCAAAAATGATAAAGGTGGGATACAAATAAATTCAAATAAATTGTAAATAACACAAGTAGTGTTCAACTTACGACCTATTACTTAGCAACCATTCAAAGTCTGTTACCACAGACTCCCCCTGCCCAAGATATTTACAACCTGATTCCAAAGTTCTTTTAAAAAAAAAACAAGTTTTATTGGTTTTTAAGGACAAACAAAAACAAGCAAAACATAAAAACATCCAACTTTCTTTCATAAATGTACAAGCAGTGTGTCGGTTGGTTTACAAATTTTTTGTGCATCCATTTCATAGTCTCAATTACAGTTACATTGCATAATAACTCATTATCAATCAGCGACTGAATACCCTATTATCATTATTAATCAATCATTTGACTGTAATTTTGTTCATTCATACTTTGCGAGATAACTATAATTAACTTAGTTTATTTTATAACAATTCATATAATCCTCCCAAATCTATCCTAAAAACATTTTATAGATACGATAACAAAAACAGAAATACATCTTTATATATTCATTATTTTCTAAAATTCTAAATATTCTATTATTGTATTTTATTATCTAACCATTGATAGAAAAGATCCCAAATTTTATAAAATCGTTTGTCCTCTTGTGCTCTAATTTCTGATTCCAAAGTTTTGATGGCTGGGCCCACCCCCACAGTTATATAACCGCATAGGGAGCACTTGGCAACCAGCCTGCGTTTACTACTGTTTGCAGCATCCCATGTAATTTTTTTAAATCAAAAAATGGTATTTACTTCTGGTTTACAGCAAAAAAATGCTTCAAAATAAATAATGGATTCACCAGAGATGGGTATTCAGCAGGTTCTGACCAGTTCTGGAGAACCGGTAGCGGAAATTTTGAGTAGTTCAGAGAACCGGCAAATCCTACCTCTGATTGGCCCCGCACGCATCCATTCTCCGCCTCCTGAGTCCAAGCTGATTGGCTGAGTCTTCTTTGGTTGTCCTGCACAGGACAACGGAGCTGGAAAGCAGGTCAGTGGGGTGGGGGGGGGAAATGGGGATTTTGCAGTATCCTTCCCCTGCCACGCCCACAGAACCGGTAGTAAAAGTTTTTGAATCCCACCATTGGGGTTCACTTTTGTTAAGTAAGCACAATCATGGCAGTCACTTCACAACCTTCCTCCCAAGAGGGTGTAAAATGACAAGCTACGGCCGAAATGGGAAGGCTCCACGATGGTCATAAGTTGAGGTCTGTCTCTGTTTGGCTGGTATTTATTTCATTTATTAATTTGTTCAATTTCTTATAGCTGCGCAACTCAACCAAATGACCTGGGTGGCCTACAATTCTAAAAGTACAAAAACCATTAAAACTATTAAAAATCAGTAAAACGGCAAAACCTTTCATAAAATGAATGGCCCAGTCTGTTAAGCTTTGGACCATTATTATTTTTATGCACATCCAGCCAGATGTTCACACTGGGTTTGGCGTTCTTATCCACCCATCCTGTCTTTTCTGAGGACCCAGGAAAGGCAGTTGTGGGTGTTTGATGGTTTTAAAGGTTGTCATCGCAGAATGTAAACCAGGGGTGTCAAACTGGCAGCTCACAAGCCGCATGCGTCACATGCAGTCCATGCCTACCCCAGGCTCTGCGGATGGGGAAAAATGTCACGAAATGTCACGTGACGGCAACATGACATGACGAGTTTGACATCCGTGATGTCAAACAATTTTTTTCTAGTGGTTCTGTGGGCGTGGCTTGGTGGGCGTGGCTTGGTGGGCATAGGATGATTTGGTGGGCATGGGTGGTGGGCGTGGCAGGGGAAGGATACTGTAAAATCCCCATTCTCCCCATCCCCGCCAATCAGCAGGGACTCAATGGGAGGCGGAGAATAGATGGAGGCGGGGCTAGTCAGAGGTGGTATTCCAAACCACTCAAAATTCTACTCAAAATTTCCACTACCGGTTCTCCAGAACTGGTCAGAACCTCCTGAATACCACCTCTGCCGTGAAGTAAACTGTTTCAAGTAAAGCTGCCTTTTGCAATTGACTGATGCTGAATTTATCGATGCCGGGGGTGTTCAAGTGGTGCACCGGCTGTTTTGGGATTCCACCCAAGGTGACTGTTATTATTGGTCCTGCCTTTGCTTTCTTTTGCCACGGTCGTTCTACTTCCATTTACAGGTCTTTGCATTTTGTTACGTTCTTCAGTCCCTTCTCTTCTATTCTGCTGATTACTATTTGGCCATCAATATGGTTCATGCTAAGCATGAAAAGCTGAATTCTGCAATTCTGTGGTGGAGGGGCTCCATTATAGTCCTAAATTGAAGATTATTGGTACACATGTTGCTAAATAAAGAAGCGGGGAGATGGAAAATCTGAACCCCATCTGCTTGTATGGGGTGGCTTTGCCCCTTGCAGTGATAGATCTCTCTCTTCCAGGCTTTGCCCCACCCCAGTTAAATGCAGCCCTCAGTACTAAATGTCGCCCTAGTGCTATTTTAGAAGATGGATGGATTAACAGATAGATAGATAGATAGATAGATAGATAGATAGATAGATAGATAGATAGATAATGATAGATAGATAGATAGATAGATAGATAGATAGATAGATAGATAGATAGATAGATAGATAGATAGATAGATAGATAGATAGATAGACAGACAGACAGACATAGATATAGATAGATATAGATGGATGGATGGATGGATGGATGGATGGATGGACAGACAGACAGACAGATGTAGATATATAGATGGATGGATGGAGGGAGGGACAGACATATATAGATTGGCAAATATAAATAACAAGACCACAGACAGACAAATGTTGATAGACTGACAGACAGACCAGGATTTTTTTATTTACTTATTTATTTATATCCTGCCTTTATTATTTTTACAAATAACTCAAAATGGCAAACACAGACAATACTCTTTCCTCCTCCTATTTTCCCTGCAACAGCCTTGTGTGAGAGAATGACACTAGCCCAAAGTCACCCAGCTGGCTTCCGTGACTAAGTCGGGACTTGAACTCATAGTCTCCTGCTTCCTAGACTGGTGCTACACCATTATACCAAACAGGTTCTCTATTATATCTCGCTAAATGTCGTAGCTGGTGATATTAACCTAACAGCTTAAGTTATGGCACCTTCAATCCAGATTGACTGAGCTCTAAGGTGTGACTCCTACCCACATCAGCCATGCACAGGAATTACAAGCATTGGGAATCTGATTCAGTGCTCAAAAATAATATCATCATCTGTTTCTAACCCAAGGACAGTGGTTCGCCTTTCAGAAAATATCAGTGTTTGTTGCTTGGTGGCCTTGAATTATTCATCAAGCTCCACCACTTTCTTGTCCAATTCACTTTGTCATTTCCCTACAACTTATTCCCAGCAGCTCTGATGAAAATATAACACAATAACACCTGCTTACAAGAAGCATTCAATTTACTACATGCCTTGATTGAAAAGACATTTCCTCTGCTCCCAAGTTAAAATTAGATGCTCTTTTTTTAATGGAAGATTCGTGTTTTTGAGTAGAGTACAGCAACATGATATGCAACGTGGCAAGACTTCTTCAGCAATCTTACTCAAAAAAACTGAAAGTTTTGTCCTTTTTCTAAGAAAAGAAAAAGAAACATGATATGACATTAGAGCAAAGTATTAAATTCCACCCACAAATAGTAAGGTGACTTTAAATTAAGAGTTTCTGGAGAATTGTGGGCAGATTGCTGTATGCAGGGACAAGATTGCCACTCCTGTATCCAAACTTGGTCCCTTGTTTTTCACTCTCCGTTCCTTCAACTAGAACTTTCTTTTCCAACCAGATGTTCTCAATCTTTAGATCTTTGTGTGTACGTAACCTTGAATCATTTGGCAGCAGCACCTGGTTGATCTTGGACGTCAAATGAATCTTCCCATCTGCAAGCAGTGACAAGACTTAGATGACCATGAAAAGGAAAACCAGGGTTGAACACTCTTCGTCCTCAGGTGGCCAAGCCTCAGGAAATGCCAAGGCAATCAACCAGATGGAGAAGTCAAACAGGTTGAAGGTGCCTATGTCATCTCCAACAGTTGAGTTTGACTTAAAAGAGTTTTATTGGTTTTTACTTGTCAGAAGCCAGCTGGGAAGGTTGAGAAATCATGGCGATCATATAACTCTGGGATGTTGAAACCATCATAAATACATGCTAGTTACCAAGGGCCTGAATTTTGATCATATGACCATGAGGATTCTGCAAGGGTCCTATGAGTTCTGGTTGTAAGTCACATTTTTCAGTACTGGTGTGATTTAAATCAGTCATTAAATAAATGGTTGTAACTTGGGAGCCACTTGTAGAAACTCATGACCTTGATGCAAACAAGGCATGGTACTCAAGCAGATCTCTGTGAATCTCTCTTTAGGGTGTCTGTCATGGGCAGGGGATTAGCTATCATACCTAAACTAGGTTTGGTGGTCTTGAAGGCTCATTAGATTCATAATTTGATGCTCCCACCTGTGCTGAGACTACAGCTACACAAGAAGACAGTGAGTTCTAGTCCCACCTTAGGCATAAAAACCAGCTGGGTGACTTTGGGCCAGCCACTGTCTCTCAGCCCAGCCTATCTCACAAGGTTAAGTGGGGAAAAGAAGAAGAGGGTGGAATATTAGATATGTTCATCGTGTTGACTTGCAAGTAATAAAGGAAAGATATAAATAAAATTAAAAGTTGTAAGATACCAAAGTCAAGGAAAGATACCATTTCCATTCTTATAATCAGGGATGAGCTTCAAAAATTTTAGCAAGCAGTTCTCTGCCCGCTTGCTGGATGGGCGTGGCCATGGTGGCATGGCCTAGTCAGCCTCCTGCACCACAGTGGGGTGTGTGTATATGTTTTCACCCTCCCTGGACCCCAGAGGCTTTCCTTGAGCCTCCGGGAGGGCAAAAACAGCCTCCCAGTGCTCCAGAGGTCCTCTTGAGGCTGGAACTTCTGGGAAGCCTGTTTTTCGCCCTTCCCGAGCCTCCACACGAGTCCTGTATTTACCTGGCATCCCAAATGGGCTCCGTGGGGACTCCTACTAGTTCACTGAACCAGCCATAATGTTAGCTGCCGGTTCGCCCAGCCCTGCTTATAATACACGTTGCTCCCTATCACAGTTCCGACGCAATCTTTTAAAAAACGAGCAAAGTTTTATTTACACATATTTAACCCTAGTTATTTATTTATTTTTAAATCTATCTTTAGAGGAAACCCTAACCATTTCTTCTTCTGGTAACCTGTCAATTATAGTAAATTTGCAAATAAACTCTTGGACTCAATTCCAATCACCATAGGTAGTAAAATTGGAGCAGCTAATGTGAATTCTTCCTCCACCCACCCATGCTCCATTTTTTTCACAGCTTTTATCCAGGTTCACTGCTTCCCAGCAAGTCTGATCAGATCTTCTGTGTACAGAAATGAATGACATATTTGCTAATCGTCCCATTAAACTTTCCACCTTTCGGCATAGAATAGCATAGAATAGCAGAGCAGAGCAGAGCAGAGCAAAGCAAAGCAAAGCAAAGCCCATGCCCACCAAATGACTTTTTCAAGGACATTGAGGCATCTTTGATTTTGAAAACAATCAGCCCAACCAATGAGTTGGCGGTCTCTGTGTTTACTCAAAATGTGGTGCATATATAAATTCACATACACATACACACACAAGGCAATCCCTCCAATAATGGGGAAATGGAGCAATTATTTTTATTCTAAGAAATGGAAAATGCAAGAGAAGAAGAGTTAAACGAACAGTCAAGGAAAGAATGCTGACTTAATGCATTTTTACTCCCAAATTAATTAGACATTCTGAAAAATATTGGGGGGAAGAAATCTAATCCAGCTTTCTCAAAGAGTTTTCCTTCAGATATACTAAACACTTTATCCAAGGTAGCTGATTATTCTGGCAGTTACAACCCAAAACATCTAAAGGGCGTGTTACTGAACACACGCCTTTTGTTGTTGCCACTTGTCATTTAACAAATATTTTTTTTAATTTTAATTTTATTTATTTATTTTTGTCAATTGCTTACAAGATAACAGGTATAAGTAAAAACATAGTTATTAATACATGAATACATATAAGAAAAATAAAAAATAAAAAAATAAAAATTTGGTATTTGTCTCTCCTCTTATTATTTTGCAAATGGAGACATCAGCAAATGCTGGTGTTGAAACTATGTGTTTCCCCCCCTAAATAAATATAGTATAGTTTGTGAAGGTAGCTGAGATCCTCAACTGTCAGGGAGTAGATCTGGTATTTGAGAACGCCATGGATGATCTCACAAAATGGCTGACCCAGCAGGCATGAGCTGATAAAAAACATCAACTGCCAGAAAATGAATTCATTAAGCTAAAAGGGAGGCATTCCTTCTAACAACCAGAGATTAAGGCAAAACAGGTCTGAGACAGAAAGCAAAATTCAGAGATAGTACAAGAATACACAATGAGGCAAAGAACCTGTTTCAAATGCCAAATTTAACTATTTTCTCGAACACAACACAATTCCAGTTTCACACAAGCAAAAGGATAATGTTCAGAAATGGCAAGAAAGCGTTAACTTCTAAAGGAAAAATGAAGCAAAATAAATATAAAATCAGGAGAAATGGGAGATGCCAAGGAATGTCCTTGGGAGGTAGGGTGAAGGAATTCAACTGCCCCCATTTAAAGCTCTAGCATTATGATAATCTCTCAGTCAAGGAGGAAAAACCTACTGGAAGTTCTCCACACTCCGTGTTCTCCTTGAGGGACAGTGATAGTGAAAATCACAAGGTTTTAGAGAAGGATGTCCACTCCACTTCCATCTTGCAGCCAAGTTCAGAAGCTTGAGAATCAAATGACTACCCTGAGCAACATGGAAGAAGGCCATGCATTGTCTAAGGAGATTCTCAGTCATCCCAGGTCATGGTTGGTTGTCCCAAAGGTGTTTCAAGAAAGTCCAGTTGCCTTTTGGAAAAGCACCTTTGGGGCAGTGCTATGCATTCATTAAGAACTAAGACAGACATGTGTGCAGAATTCATCCCCTGACAGAAGCATGAAGAGTCGAACAGGCCTTCCCATGCAGCTCCATAAGTCGACTGATACATGACCTGCTTCGAAAAGGAATTGTGGCAAGCTCATAAGTTGAAGCTGATAGGCTTCCAGCTTTATAAGCTTCTTATGTTCTTCAGTCTTGATCTAAGCAAACAGCCTGCTCCACTTATAAGCTCCCCAACTCCTGTTATAATGTCATTAAGCCTCTTAAGCTGACAGTTCCCTCTTGATTTTGGCTGGTAGGTTTTTCTTCATTCAGCAGAGAAGTTTGCACCCTGGACACATACAGGACATTTGTGCTGTCCCAGCCAGTCTGTGGGAATTGGATCTCCTTTAGATGTCCAACCCAATGGAGGAGCCGCGATACCTCCGAAAGCCTATGGCCTCAGAAAGAGTAAGAAGCTTACTGAACCCATGGAAGAACATTTGAGGAACGACTGGCAGCAGCAATATCACCACTACACAGACTCATGGGCGAAACTTGAGATGATCTGTGATGCCCCAAAACATAAGGTGCCCCCCGAGAAACTACACACATTGCTAGATGATCTAGATGCCCTTTCCGCACGGTGGAGATGCAGCAAAAACAACCTCAAGTCCATCCAGTCAAGACTGGGTGACCCCAGACTCCTAACACACATCCAATACTTCGAGGAGTTTCACAAGGAATGCGAAGACAGTGTCGAGGAAAGCAAGACAACCCTCCAGGCAGCACTCCACAACGCGCTTCAGCAGGGAGTAGCATCAAGGGAGCAGGCCACATCCGACATAGCTCCTTGATCACATGTGTCTTCTTCCCTCCATTCTAAACCGGCTAGATCGCAGGCAGGTTCTAGTGTCTCGCGCCAATTCTCTGCTGCTGGCTCTCACCATCCTTCCAGAACATCCTCCCGTCGTAGCAGTGCATCTCAGGCCTCCAAAGCAGCAAGTTATGCCAAACGAGTTGTAGAAGCCCAAGTTGAAGCTGCAGCAGCAGAGGCAGATTTATGTATTACAGCAGAGGTGATACGGCAGAAGGCTGAACTGGCCAATCAACAAGCAGAAATGGTCAAAGCTCAAGCCAAACAACAAGCAGAAATTGCCAATCAACAAGCAGAAATAGCCTATCAACAAGCAGAAATAGCCAAAACTCAGGCCCAAGTGGAGCTACTTGAATGACAAAGAGAGACGGCAGCGAAAACAGCACGGGCTGCAGCATGACAGAAGACGGCCAACTTCAGCCTTGAAGACTTGGGAGAAGAGAGCCCAGATACACGGGTCAAGGCCTACGTGGATGAGCAGCACTCGCTTCAAAACAAGCAGGGGCAACCATCATAGTTGCCTAGCAATCTCCCACAACCAGGGAAGCACAGGGATGAATCTCAACCAACCACTGACTTTACATGTCAGTTATGCAACTGACGTTGTCCAACCTAAAGTACGAGATTCACTTCCCACCAACATCAAACCTTCCCCAACTGATGTTGTACGTACTAAGGTCTGAGATTCTCTTCCCAGCACCAGCAACCCTACTCCAATGTCTCATAGCCTGCCAGATGAGCAAATTAGCCCACCAGTGCTTACAACAACTTCTCAACAAGTTGACCTGCAACCAATTACAATTGCCACACTCAATCCTCAGGAGAAAGAGTTCTCACCACAACTGCTAAACAACTCTGATGCACAGCGTGGAACCTACACCCAACCTCAAAAGGTACTACCTACATATGTGGGGGCAGATACCGACCTCCTCAAAAAGTACTCTCTGGCGAACCATGTACCATCCACAACACATGCCCTCGAGCCAGAACGCCATGCCTACAATGACGTCATATGAAGAGATGACTTGACCGCACAGAGAAGTAACAGAGAACCGTCACTAAGGTGTGGAAGGTTAGACTTAGCAGCCAGTGGTGTGTACAAATTCAACGACAAGCCAGGCAGAGAATACCTACTATAGAAGTCTATTTTCATGAGCACCGCCCAAAGAGGACAGCTGCTTCCCGGTGAAGAATTTAAATTCTGTTGGCATGGCTAGGACCACCGTCTAGGTACATGGTGAAGCAAATTTACACAGGCTTACTTAATGACCCAGACACCACCCTAAAACAGGCGTGGGATGCTTTGAACCAGAAATATGGCGAAGACACATTGATGGAATACTCACTCCTAGAATGACTTTACACTTTC